>NC_044924.1:16098818-16106260 GCF_003576645.1 Ipomoea triloba | reverse complement strand
TTTTTTTTTTTTTTTTTTTTTTTTCTGGGTGGCGAGGGAAACCTACAGTCACCGCTATCTAAGGGTGTGCACTGGGTAAATCCCGACTTGTAACCTTGACCAGCAAAGGACCACAAGGAACCTGATCCAACAAAGGATCACAAGGAACCTTAGCCAGTAAAGGACCACAAGGAGGTAAACTAGCTTAGGTTGTTCATAGCTGACTCATTGAAAACTAAGAGGGCTGGGATTCAAACTTGTGACCGTGTGGTTATAAGTTTGTATCCTTAGCCATTTTGACTAGGTTACCCATGTGTAGCTTTTTCGTAGTACTCTTGCTGGATTTTTCTGTTCCTTTTATATGGTTGTTGATTTTGATGCTTTCATGCTTCTTCACCACTATCAAGTTGTTTAACTTTCTTGACTAGCCGAGGTACTGACGGAGCTTACTTTGGGACCACATTTCCTCACCTCTTTTTAATGGCTTATGGACACCTGAAGCCACAAAAGACATCTCAGAGCTATGTTCCGAGGGTATTTGGGTTCAAGATTCATTAGTCTCGAGAATGAAATGCAGAATGGCAGTGTGTAGAACTGTCTTGTTTGTGTCAAGAGTGTTCTCTTCTACCTGGCTTCCTCAATGTACAAGTTCTTACAAGTCAGGTACAACATGTAGAAATTACTCTTTTTCATGTTACTATACCTCTGAAATATTTTATGCCTCGAGAAATTTAGAAGAGCATTGTCAGTTCATTTCTTTATATGACTGATCTCGGACTAGAGATGGCAATTATACCCGCACCCTATGGGTTCCCCGCATCCCGCCCCTACGGGTTTTAAAATACCCGCACAATTTGGGTAATGGGTGCGGGGATGGGGGGAATTTTATAAGCCCGTGCGGGTATGGGGGCGGGTGCGGGGGAAGGTATCCCCGCCCCGCACCCGCACCCACACTTTTATATATATACACACACACACACACACACACACACACACACACACACACTTGTATTATTAGTATTCATTTATTATATAAGTTTATGTATCTTTTATAATAAAAAATGCATAATGGATTAAACTTCTTTATGAGCTAGTGCCTCAAGGATTAAATTGAATTAACATCTCATCGTCATTTTTTTTGTTTATGAAAATTGAAAAGGAACAATATAAATAATATAATGAGCAAACACATAATACAACTTATACTACCAACACAATTTTAGTTTCAACACATAATACAACTTATACTACCAACACAATTTTAGTTTCAACTTTCAATTAAAGACTAACATCATTGGCTCTTATTAAATTTTAGAGTTATGTTTAAACTTATAAAAAGAATTCATGCGATAATTGGAATTGTAGTATAAAATTTTTACTAGATTTAAATGTAATATTAATAATTAGAGTTGCGGGTTGGGTATTACCCGCACCCGCAAAATCCCCACGGGGGCGGGGATGGGGTAGGAGTTTCATTACCCACGCGAGTGCGGGTGCGGGGGCGGGTGATATATCCCCCGCACCCCACCCGCCCATTGCCATCCCTATCTCGGACTGAGGTCTCCACTCTCCCTCCGCCCCCCCCCCCCCAGCACCACCTCCATAAAGAGTGTGTTTCGTTGGGGACTGTTGCCCCTCCTATGCGTTTCGATACTCATTACCATGTTTGTTTGTTTACTTTTGTTATCATACTATTGGAATAAAATTTTTTAGTAATTACAAAACTCATTATCCTTTTACTTCTCTACTTTTTGAACAATGCAATAAAAAATAAGGTAGAAAAAAATAAAAAGATCATTGTCCATGCATTAAATATATAATTTTAAAAGAAAATATCATTTTTAGTCCCTCGATTATAATGCATGTATCAATTTTGGTCTTTGACTATTAAAATTTTCAAATTAGGCACATGCCTATTCAATTTGTATCACATTTGATCCTTAACTAATACTCCGTAACATTTTCAAATTTGGTGCATGACTATTCAATTTGTATCACATTTGGTCCTGTCGTTAAATTTTCCGGCCAAGTCACCGATAACAAATTTATTTAATTTTTATTTTAAAATTTATTTTCATAATTTTAAAATTAAAAAACTTAAAAAGAAAAAAAGAAAAAAAAAAGGGATAAGGGTTAAATAAGCCTTTCAACTATACTCAAATGTGAAATTAAGCTCTCCAACTTTAAAAAGCTCCAATTAAAACCCCAAACTTACAACAAAGTGCAATTAAACTATTTTGTAGGTTACCTTCAAGTAACCTGTAAATTATTTATTGATTAGATTTTTAAAGCTTATTTGGCGGGCTGATGTGGCATCCACATATTTTTAAAAATGATATATTATATTAATTTTTTTATTTTAATTAAATAATTATTTTTTTTTGATAAAAGAAGAGGGAGTAAAACCCGAGAAAAGATACAACGAAAAGAAACTATCCCATAACACGGGGAATCCGCCGTTGAAAACGAGCCCCTAGTTGGTCCTCATGTAGAATATGACTCAGTTCACATGGAACTTCCGCAAGCATGTAGGAATCATTTGGCCGACGGAGAGCCTTCTTGGCAAGAGCATCAGCCAATCTATTTTGCTCCCGGTACACATGTTCGATCCGCACTTCGTCCAACCCATTGATAGAATGAAGGCAACGCTTTAGGAGATTACCCAAATTTCCATGCACCGCTGGTCTATTACGCAGCAGCTCAACCACGGTCTTTTCCACAATCAAACTTCGAACACCCCTTTTCGCCGCAAGAACGATTCCCTGGAGCACCCCCTAAATCTCTGCTTCCTTGATAGAGCAGTTGCCAATCTTGTAAAGAAAACCTTCAATCCACTTGCCAGTAGGATCTCGTAGCACTCCTCCACAACTTGCAACATCGTTCGCCACAGAATAACTGCCATCAACGTTAACCTTAAACCAGCCAGCCGGCGGTGGATTCCACGACAGAAGAACATCCTCGTACTGGGTGACATGCCTGCCGGGGACCGAATGCCCAACAAAAGCACTAGCGATCTTCCTCTCCTGTTGCTCGATCCAAATTAACTTTTGACAAAGCGGGATCGTGCGTCCATTGAAGATTACGTCGTTGCGCCATTTCCACAACCACCATAGGCGGATCGCGAATTTCTGCGGCCAGTGGATGGGAAGACCTATAGCAGTATCGCCGTTGATATTCGCTGATAGCCAAGAATCCCAATCTAAACCAGCGAGCGCATTTCGAGCAGTAGTTCCCAGCGCAGCTTCCCAAACACCATTCGCGTCGTGACAATAGCGAAATAGGTGATCGCAATCTTCAGGATGTCCTGCACAAAAACCACACATTATATTAGAAGTAAGCTTACGTCTAGCACGTTCAACATTGGTCATAATGCGATCATGTTTGACCAGCCAAAGAAAAAGGCAGATTTTATTGGGCACTTGGATCTCCCAAATGCGATTCCATTCGTTAGTATTCCCGGTCGTAGATTGAGGAAAGAACGCATGATAAGCTGAAGTTACAGAAAAATGTCTATCGGGCTCAAGGCTCCAACAAACACCATCCGCATCAGTAACATCAGGTCCCAAAACGTAACCGGCAAGCTTTTGCAAAATGTCAGCCGGGAGAAGATCATGGAGGATGTCCCACTGCCAACCGCTACCCTCCACCCAAAAGTCTATAACTTTGGCGTAGAGCATGGGTAAACTAATCGGGGTGCGTAAAACTTGACGAAGGGGGTAAGGGACGATCCACTTATCCATCCAGAAACGGGTGCTTTGACCGTTACAAACAGACCGAGAAAGACCAGCTTCAAGAAAAGGTTGGGCAGCTTGAATCCCTTTCCATGCGTTGGAGGAAGTTGATGACATTCCACCTTTGTATTTACTAAGAAGAGATCGGGCCCAAAGAGAATCCTTCTCAGTTTGTAGCCGCCACCCTAACTTGACCATAAAAGCCATATTCAGCTCTTGTAGACGCCGAATACCAAGCCCACCCGTAGCCTTAGGACTAGCCACCACATCCCAACTGAGGAGACTCAATCTGTTACCACCCGAAGCACCGTCGCCCCAAATGAAACGACGCATACTCTTCTCCACTGCCTGACAAATTCCTTTGGGAAGAATCGTGGTTTGCATGGTGAACGCAGGTATAGCGTTCAAGACAGACTTTGCTATAGTGTCCCTTCCAACCATCGAAAGTGTCCTAGCTTTCCAACCATCGAGGCGACTATTAACTCGATCGAGTAAATCATTGTAAGATCTGCAAGTTACGCGACCGTGAATGGAAGGGACCCCAAGGTAACGGCCAAGATCATTAGTCCTATCAATGCGGAGTCGACGTGTGATCTCGTTTGCGACAAGAGGATCTGTATTCTTAGAAAAGAATACCTGAGATTTCGCATAACTTACTGCCTGACCCGAAGCAGCGCAGAACCTTTGTAAACAATCGTTTATAATATCCACCTGATCAATAGTAGCATCGGCAAATAATTAATAATAATGTTAATAACAATTTTTTTTTTAAAAAAAATCTTCTTTTATATTTATTGTTGTTCGTCGTCGTCGACGACCACCGCTTATTTCCGAAGGATGGCATCATGACATTCTGGACCACCACCGACCACCATTATTTTCGAAGGATGGCAACCTTTTTTTCGAGGATGACATCACAACCTTCTTCCACATTTGGAAAAAGGTTGCCGCTGCCCTTCTTCCAGATCTGGAAGAAGGCTGGCGTGACCTTCTTCCAAGTCTGGAAGAAGACCCTTGCTGCCTTCTTCTAGATTTAGAAGAAGGCAGCAATGGCCTTCTTCCAGAATTGGAAGAAGGCCCGCAACCTTCTTTCAAGAAGCAGGGCCGATTTTTTTATTTGCGTGGCCCTGTGCTGGTAAATAAGTGAGGCCTTATCAAAGGATATAAATAAACTAACTATTAGGACAGGGCTGGGCCCTGTGCTGTTACCCATCTTGCACGCTCAAAATCCGGCCCTGCAGGAAGAAGGCAGCGCAACCTTTCTTTCATATTTGGAAGAAGGTCAAGCTGGCCTTCTTCCAAGTCTGGAAGATAGCCATGGCTGCAACGACATGCGAAGTAGCAATAAAAACTATATTATTTTTAATAAAAATGATATATTAAATAATAATATTAAAGTATGACATGACATGACATTAACTTGCAAATGACTTGTAAAAACAGGTAACAAGGGGTTAATTGCTTAATTTTTTTGAGTTTAAGGATCTAATTGAAGCTTTTTGAAGTTTGAGGACTTAATTGCACATTTGAGTATAGTTGGAGGACTTATTTGACCCTTATTCCAAAAAAAAAGAAAAAAAAAAGGAACACCATAGGGAAGAGAACACCGGCCACCCTGACGAAGGAGGAGGGTGGGAGTGGCCGACATTTTTTATTTTATTTTATTTTTTTAAGTTTTTAATTTAAAAATGAGTTAATTCCACCAAAGGTCCCTTGTCTTTGGTGACAATTCCAATTTTAGTCACAGACTATTGTTTTTGCCATTTAACATCCTAAACTATTATTTTTTTGGACACTTTTAGTCTTTCTCATGACTTTTCCTATTTTTAGTAAGGTCATTTTTGTCTCTTCATATTTTTTTTTATTTAACCGATTTTCACCAGTTTAATTAGGTTAGATTAAGCAGACCGGTTCTTCTAATTATTAGATTCAATCAACAAACCCCTATCGTACTCAAAAACCCGAATGGAGACCAGAAACATAGGCAGCTTCAACTTGATTTAAAGATAGACATCAGTTAAAGATAATGTTAGAATTTTTGCACTATGGAGGCATTAGCTTCTTGGTAGACTCATGTCATTAGGGTCAATAGTGTCCTTTTTGTTACTTATTACTTTACTGAAAGAAAGCTCCATTATGATGAAATGGCTATTGGAGTTTTTACACCTGATTTGTCATATATTCTTTCTGCCAAATACAAGAAGTTCCAAGACTGCAAAATCTTTTATGTCATTAGTTTATCAGTGTAACATTTTCTTAAAATTTTGATGATATATAAAGCCAAAGTTGAACATTAGTTAATCAGTGTTTACATGATATGATTTAATTGTTATGATTTAATTGGTTCTTTGAGTAGATTAGGGATTTGTGGATTAAATCTAATAATTAGAAAAACCGGTCTGCCCAGTGAAAATCGGTTAAATTAAAAAAATATGAAGAGACAAAATTGTCCTTACTAAAAATAGAAAAAGTCATGAGAATGACTAAAAATGTCTAAAAAATAATAGTTTAGGATGTTAAATGGCAAAAATGATAGTCTGATACTAAAATTGGAATTGCCACCAAAGACAAGGGACCTTTGGTGGAATTAACTCTTTAAAAATTATTAAAATATTTTTTAAAATAAAAATTAAATAAATTAGCCGGTCATCGGTGACTTGGCCGAAAATTTGACCAAAAAATTTTAACGACAAGATCAAATGTGATAGAAATTAAATAGTCATGCACCTAATTTGAAAATGTTAATAGTCAATTACTAAATGTAATACAAATTGAATAGTCATGCACTGATGCACCTCATTTAAAAATTTTAATAGTCAAGAACCAAAATTGATACATGTATTATAGTTGATGGGCTAAAAGTGATATTTTCTCTAATTTTAATTTATATACACATATATGTATGTGTGATTTTTCGGAGTTGTGTGTGATTTTTCGGAGTTGTGTGTGCTTTGCTCTATGGCTATAATGCTACAATTGTACTACGTATTTCCTAGCAATTTTCAGATGGAAGAGGTCTTTAATTTTATTTAGTTGAATAAACTTTTGATTCTTCTTTTATATATATATATATATATATATATATATATATATATATATATATATATATAGGGAAGGGTTCTCGTGCGGTTGTTCAGTTACGCACTTTAAGAATTACAATGTCACACCTTAAGTACACAAATCACACATCTTAAGCACACAAACAAAGCATCTTAAAAACACAAACATGCGCACCTAAAGTTTTAGGCCGACGCACCTTAAGTACACAAACCACGCACCTTAAGTACACAAGTCACGCATCTTAAGAACACAAACCACGCACCTTAAGTACACAAGTCACGCACCTTAATAACACAAACCACGCACCTAGGGTTTTAAAATGACGCACCTTAAGTTTCAACAACTCACGCACCTTAAGTATACATATCACGCACCTTAAGAAGGAAGACAACACACCTTAAGAAGGAAAATCACGGAAAAGGCTCATGTCTTTTCATGTTATATATATATACATATATATATATACATATATATATATGTATGTATGTATATATATATATATGTATGTGTATATATATATATGTATGTGTATATATATATATGTATGTATGTATATGTATGTGTATATATATATATGTATGTATATATATGTATGTGTATATATATATATGTATGTGTATATATATATATGTATGTATATATATATATATATATGTATGTATATATATGTAT
>NC_044924.1:16076276-16097710 GCF_003576645.1 Ipomoea triloba | reverse complement strand
ATATATATATATATATATATATATATATATATATATATATATATATATATATATATAAAGGCCTTGTTTGGCAATTAGCGGTTAATGGATAACGAATTGTGTTAGCAATTAGCAGATAGCAGATTATATTAGCAAGTTTGACCAGCGGTTTGTAAAAAGATGTTTGGTAAAATTAGATGTTTTGGATTGACGATTAACATGTAAAATGACATATAAGGACATTAGTGTATTATTATTTTTTATTGTTATGGATAGTAATCTTATAATAATTATAACCATTTAGAAAATATAAATTATTCATATATTTAATATTTTAAAAAGTGAATAAAAAACAATATAAAAAATATATATGAATTCAAATTAACGATACATTTCAAATTGAAAAACAAGTCTATATCATAATAAATACCGGAGTAATTATGATATAAAATAAGTCTAAAAAGAACGTCTAGTTGCCATCAAACTTGAAGCAATGTCATTGCGAATATTTGTCATATCTTGAGCTCTCATTTCTTCTTCACCTTGAGCAAAATTAACTTCAACATTTTGATAAATATTTGGAAGTATGAATTCAGGATATTCGTCAATGACTTTAAATACTAGGTCTCAAATTGTACTTCTTCTAATATAGTTGTGTAGTGCAAAACATGAACAAATTATCCTATTTTTATCTATTAATGAATATCTTGGTATTCTTTGTAACATCTTCCATCGAGCTTTAAGAACATAAAAAGACCTTTCAATACAACTTCTTAACGATGAATGAGCTCGATTAAATACTTCTCTAGATCCCCGTGGATTTTTCCCCACGGAACTCCGATTGATGGTACCTTGTCTTGGGGTAAGATGTCAAATACCCTTCTCTTTCTGGGTAGCCTTTATCGACCAAAGAATACTTGCCTAAATGTATACAATAGTGATATATATCAAAATATGGATTTACAATCAAATGAGACAACACCTTCCCGTGAAACGGTGAGACACAATATGAGTGCACACAGTTTACTACGCGGATGCACACAAGCTAGAGTGTGTGCACTTAGCCCAACATGAGTGCACACAGTTTAGGGTGTGTGCATTAGTAAAGTAGACTGTGTGCACTCACGTTGTGTCTCACCGTCTCACGAGAAGGTGTTGTCTCATATGAAGTCAACCCTATCAATATGAGTACATAATCATATCATATAAAATTACCTGGTGGGGGCTTTGGAAAATTGAGACTTGAATCATTGATCGTAAGGAAAATGCGAGAATCATGAGCCGATCCCTCCCATCATGTTAAAATGTATGTGAATAGCAAATCAAAGTTACATGTTGCTAAGACATTTGTAGTTGGTATCCCTTTCCTTCCTCTATAACACATTTGATCTTCTCAATTATTGCAATATGTGTACCATCTATAGCTCCAATGTAATCCTAATATAATACAATAAATATCATATTTAGTCAATCTTATTAAAAATTAAAAAAAATAATACCAGAATGGGGTAAGCAACATACTCAAATACCTTAAAATGTGACATATATCTACTATTATTGATAATTTGTGGTGGAATTTCATTGAACTCGAGATCTTTTAGTACAAGTATATCTCTTGAAAAACCATCTATAATATTTAGAACTTTTTTAAATAATCTATTCACAGTTTCACCGGAGTGTTGAAAACACTCTTGAGTATCCCTATTAGGAGCACCCTTCCTAAGTACATATACAAATAAACCCACTTAATAATTCATACATCCATCTTTTTCCCATTAAATAAGAAGTCATACACGGTTCTTTTTATATATGATTCAAAAAACAGAAACACATATAACCAGTTGCACATGTCACCAAATCCCAAAATTCGTCATTATTTTTCAAATACTCTTGATAATAGATATATTGCTGATTATATATGAGAAGTTGTCTAAGTTGCATATTATTTGTAACCCCTCACTAATTCCAATAAGCTGCGATCGTACGTACCGGTCACGAACCGTAAAATTTTTAGGAGGTGGTGTTCGGACCCGTTAGTCCTAGGAAATGGATTATTAGACACCATACTATTATTCTTGAATTTCCTACTTAATTAAATTAGCCCATAGTAGCGAAAATTTATTTTGATCGTACATCGCTAAATTTCGTGGTGTACCGAACCTGGCCCAATTTTAAGTTTCAGTCTGGGATAAATTTTTGGTTTCGAAAATTATTTGATTTAAATTAGTTTCTACCGAGAATTCATCTGTTTTAATCCCGGTCAGTCTAGCTAAGATATTTTTCCAAGATCCCACCATAAGTGAGTGACACTTGTCACAAATTTTTACCACATATTTATGTGGACTAGTCAACCAAGTGAGATCAAAAATATAAAGCCATTTTTTTCCCCAAATTCCCCTCATTTGGCCGAAATTCACAAGGAGAAGAGAGAGAGTGAGATCATCATCTTCCTCCATTAAAGCTCTACTTCCATAGCCAAAGTTTCTTCACAAGTCTCAAGTCTTTCGGTAAAACTTTAATTTTATTCGGTAGAAAGCTTTATTTTCCTTCCTAGACCTTGAATCTAAGCTTAGTTTCTTAATATTTGTTGTTACGATGTTCATTTTTCTCCTAGGGTTTTGAGTGAAAATTGGGGAAAAGGTCCAAGACTTGCTTCCTACGGTGTTAGTAAACTTTCTCAAGGTAAGGAATCCCTTAAGTAGGTTAAGGTCACTTGAAATTGGATAATTGATTGTCTGGTTGAAATATGATGAGATCTAGGTGGAAATATTGTGTACATGATTTTATGTATAGTACATAGGAAGTTGTATTTTGCATAATATATAGGTATAAATTGTTGTGTTGAGGAGATGTGGTAGTTAATATGCCTAAATATCTAAATTAGAGATGTTAGGTGTATTGTATAATATATATATGTACGTATAAGTATAATATATATTCATATATACATACATATATATATATATATATATATATATATATATATATATATATATATATATATATATATATACGTGTGATGTATGTATATATGTAAAACCGTATATATGTGCATATATGTGTATAAGTACATACCTAATGGATATGTATGTATAATTAAAATAAAATGTTGTATTATGTATATATACATATATGTGATATATATGTTAACCGTGTATACCTATACGTATGAGTATTGTGGAAATTATACTATGTACATGGGTAGTATGTGCACTTTTATGTAAGTATGCCTAAATTGTGTGAGACGTTATGTTGATTGCCTATATACATATATGAAGTATTATGTACATAAGTGATGCGATAGTGGAATAATGTGGGATAGTTACACTTTATACCCCGGTGTATGGTGATTAGTGTACTATCAAAATGTTTGAGAAATAAAACTTTTGGACAAAGTTAAGAGTGTTGAATGATTTCACGTTGGGACTTGGTTTTGTGGAATATGTCCAAAAAGTAATTTTTGACTCAAGGAAGATGAGGAAGAAGGAATAATGTTTTCAAACCCTTAGTTTCTAGTAAAGTTGAGGAGGACCTTGATTAGCCTTCGGGTGGCTTAAAGTGCCCTTGCCCAAGGTTGTTATATATAGTATGATCATTCATACGGAAGGAGCGAAGTCTATTCGCCGGGTACTATATAACTCGTTTAGATGAGGTATTCCTGCGGGGGTGTGCACACTTAAAGTATAGTTACTCTAGAAAGTCCGGGTAGGTGTCGTTTCTATGGACCTAGTAGGGCCAGCTAGGGATCATTTTAACGAACCTTACGTCTAGGGGATCAGTGTTAGACCGGGTGATGACCACTGAACCCGAGTTCGATGATCCAAGTGGTCAAGAGAGGGAGTGAAGAGAATACTCCAAAAGCCTCATGCTTTCTACAAAGAAACTAAGTGGAGAATTTCATATGAAAATGTAGTTACTCTGTAACTACGCTAAAGAGAGATGTGATGATTGTTTAAGCAAGAAAGGGTGTTGATGAATCCTCTTTGAGAAAAGTTAGTGGAATTTCCCTATTAAGAAGATTTTCAAGTACAGGGTGGTGATTAAATGCGAAGTCCATGAAATTGTTCCACTACTTGTTTATATGCGTAAATGATTAGTGATGCGTTGAGTAATGTATTTCTTGTTAAACAATCCCTTATCTAAAGAAATTCTATAGTTGTTCCATTCTTAATTATTACTTGTGCGAGCTATACTTGATAACCTATTTACAGGTAAAGTGTCAATGAGGAGAATGGTAATAAAGGTTTTGTTTGAATATACCTGTTTTGCAAACCTTTATTTGATTTTGGGTGACCCATGGATCCCTTACTTAGCCGTCGTGCTAATTACACTTCAATGTGTTTTTATTTAACAGATGTCATCAAGTGTGGGCTCCTGGAGCCCGATGAGCTCAGGGAGCTCATCTGAGTTTACATTCCCGACCATGGACTATGATGACTACACACAGTTCTTGATAGGCGAGGACCCCTACTTTCCTGGCTACGCTCCTGATCCACCTGCTCCTCCTTCTCCGCAGTATAGTCCTCCCCCAGCTTATCCATCTACACCCTCTCGCGTTCCGGTTCGCAATTAGCAGCCGACTTTTCTGGATAATGCCCAAGCTAGGCATGGGTTTTATCCCATAGAGGTGTTAGAGGGGAGTGATCCCCTAGAGTTCGTTGTCTTTTATCCCTACCCGTGGGACCCCAGTCCTCCGGAGTCTTGGGATGAGTGGTCTATGGTGAACACCCCTTGCTACCTTTTGGATCATCTCACCTGGTTCGCGGGTGAGTGGCACCTAGTATGGGGCACGTACACCGGACCGGTGTACCGCCTCTTGGAGTAGATGGTTGGTAGGGATGGTTTTGGAAGGACTGGTTTTGTGTAAATATTTTTTTTTGTAGCCATAGTAAACTTAGTTGGCTAGTAAGTTTGTAAGTAACTTTAATCATGGTGTTTTGGGACCCTAGTGGTCAACTCTGGTATATATATTCGTAGCTAATCTAGCTACTTTTGTTTCTTTCTGCTGAAGTGAATATATGGTTATGTCAAGTAGAAAGTGTGTGTGTGAAGCAGTTTTCTTCTTTAGCCTGTGCATCTAGAGTGGACTCTACCGAGGTTGGACAGGGTTCAGTCTAGATGTGGCAGTAACTACTCCGGATGTACGGTATAGTCGGGCCGGGGTGTTACAAGTTGGTATCAGAGCGGTTGAATCTTTGGAGGTTAGATTGGAGTTTAAGCTGTGAAACCCTTGAACCCTAGTTTCAAGTCAGTCAGTTTCAAGTTAATTAAGTTTCGAGTCAGCTTAGGTTCGTTAAGACCAACCTAAGTCGTTATTACAGCCTGATGAGTATAAGTTTCGGAGCAGAGCTGGAACGGAGACGAGGCAGCGTAAAAAGGGGGTATTCCACTTCTACTTTACAGAGTCTCTTGATTCTGGTTGCTAAATACTCTGACTGATACTTGTGCATTGTTATATGTGTTAATCATTTCGTATGATTGCTGTGCGTGAACTTGAGAAGCTGCTATACTAACTGTTTAGTTAACTAACTTCTTAGTAACTTTTATACTTCGGAAGCTAACTCGAAACGATCGTTTAGTGAAAATGCCGCCAAGACGAAATATACCTGCGGGACGTGACGACGCCACCACGGCAATAGATTGTATGGCATTGGCAATGGAACAGATGGCTGAGTTTATGATGGCTCAGTAGGCCCAGAATCAAAATCAAGGACACCCTCGGGTCGACTTTGCTAAAGCTATAGCAAGTAGACACCCACCGAATTATGCGGGGGAAGATGACCCAGTGGTTTTGGAAGAATGGATACGGACATTTGATAAACTGCTTGACGCAGTAAATTGCCCGGCGAATCAACGAGTATCTTCTGCGGTTTATTACTTGACGAAAGCCGTAGATAACTGGTGGGCAACGGCTGGACCCGAACTCCTGCAAAACCCAGACTTTGGCTGGGAGGAATTCAATGAGGAATTAAGGGGACAATTTTACACGGAACGAATTAAGGGAATCAAGTGCGAAGAATTCTTGCGACTGAAGCAGAAAGGAGAAACTGTTCAGGTCTACTATGACCAGTACGTGGAGTTAATGAGGTTTGCGCAGGATATTGTGCCGGACGAGGCAAGCAAAGCAAGAAGATTTAGTTTGAGGACTGGATTGGGACGTGAGAAGGGCAATCGCACCATTCATGTGCTCCACTCTCAAGGAGGCATATAATCGGGCATCGGATCAGTACCAAGTGTACCTGGATCAACAGGAAGTTTACGGCAGGAACAAGAGAAAAACTGATGATAAACAGAGGAGATTCAAGGTGGATGATCGGAAGTCTAACCAAGGGAAATTTCAACCAAAGCAAGGAGAGAAGAGAGGAGGAACAGACCAAGGAAAACAGTCTACTTGCAGCAGATGTGGAAAGAGCCATCCTGGAGAAAATTGTCAAGGGGTGAGAATAAGATGTTACAAGTGTGGCCTTTTAGGACACAAATTCTATGAGTGCCAAACCAGGGTAGAAAACCTCCGGAACTCCTCGCAGAATACCAGGCAAGGAGGAGGATTCAGTGGGAGCAACGGCCGGAAACCTGCGGAATCCGGAAACAAGGGGGTTAATTCTCCACAAGTGAACCGGGGGAGGCCAACGAACGCTGCCACAGGTCCGAACGACAAAGGGAAGTCGCCGATGGGAGAAAGCAGCACAGGGAACCAAGGCCGAATCCACGTCGTCAATAGCACTCAGGCTCAGGCTGGCGACGTCGTAACCGGTACATTTCTTATAAACTCAATGCTTGGTTCAATATTATTGGATATGAGAGCTACCAATTCCTTTATATCATCTACGTTTGCGGATAGATTGAAATTATGGCCTACTAGCAAGTTAGACTTAAATGTGAGAACTGCCTCGGGGATTGTGGTAGCCTGTAAGGATGGATATGACAACATTTCGATAGAAATTGCGGGATTCAATTGTCCCGGAAATCTTATTCGTTTTGAGCTAGAGGGCATCGATGTGGTACTCGGGATGGACTGGTTGGATATGTATAAGGCTCAAATTGTTTGTAATGAGCGAAAGGTTGTCCTGCGAGGACCGAATGGGAAGAGAATATCCGACCGAGGGATTGAGAGGCAACCCGAGCCCAAGTCGATAACAATGCAGAAGTTGAGGAAGTACGCGCACCAGGGGTGTGAAGTGTACCTCTGCTTGGTGCAGGATGCTGAGATGGAAGAACTTGAGATCAATCAAATCCCAGTAGTGCGTGAATTTCCCGACGTGTTTCCAGAGGATCTCACGGAAATGCCGCCGGAGAGGGAAGTGGAATTCACTATTGATCTCGCACCAGGAACCGCGCCAATCTCAAAAGCGCCTTATCGAATGGCACCAAAAGAGATGGAAGAATTGAAGGCTCAATTGACAGAGTTATTGGAAAAGGGATTCATCAGACCAAGTGTGTCACCTTGGGGCGTACCGGTACTGTTTTTAAAGAAGAAGGATGGGAGTCTGAGACTGTGTATCGATTATAGAGAACTCAATCGGGTCACAGTGAAGAACAGGTACCCATTGCCCAGGATCGACGATCTGTTCGATCAATTGAAGGGAGCTGGAGTATTTTCAAAGATTGATTTACGGTCAGGGTATCACCAAGTGCGAGTCGTGGAGCAGGATATTCCCAAAACAACATTCCGGACTAGATATGGGCACTACGAATTTGCCGTCATGCCGTTCGGAGTGACAAATGCACCAGGAACTTTCATGGACTTGATGAACAGGATTTTCCTTCCATATCTAGATAAGTTCATCGTTGTCTTTATAGACGATATCTTGGTTTACTCAAAGACACCAGAGTAGCATGAAGAACATCTTAGGACAGTATTGCAAATGATGAGGGAAAAAAAACTTTTTGCGAAACTGTCTAAGTGCGAATTTTGGAGGGAGGAAGTAGCATTTCTTGGTCACATAATAGCAGTGGACCCAACTAAGATAAAAGCTGTAATGGAATGGGAAGCACCCAAATCGGTCACAGAGGTCCGAAGTTTCTTAGGATTGGCGGGCTATTACCGAAGATTTGTCTAGGATTTCTCGAAGATAGTAAGACCATTGACAAATCTGCTCAAAAAGACTACCAGGTACCGTTGGAGTGAAGAGTGTGAGCATGCGTTCCAGGAACTCAAGAAGAAGTTAACAACTGCCCCAGTATTAACCTTACCTGTCGGAACGGAAGGCTATGAACTATACACAGATGCGTCTCACAAAGGACTGGGATGTGTCTTGATGCAACATGGAAGGGTAATAGCTTATGCATCTCGTCAATTGAAACCACATGAAGCTAACTACCCAACCCATGATCTGGAACTAGCAGCTGTGGTGTTTGCTCTCAAAATCTGGCGACACTACCTCTATGGAGTTACTTGCAAGATCTTTACGGATCATAAGAGTTTGAAGTACATCTTCACTCAGAGAGATCTCAATGTGAGGCAAAGAAGATGGCTGGAGTTGATCAAGGATTATGATTTGGAAATCCAATACCAGGAAGGCAAAGCAAACAAGGTAGCAGATGCATTGAGTCGGAAGTCAAATCACGCTCTTTGGGTATTGCCCGAGCAATTATGCAAGGACTTTCAAAGGCTCAATTTGGAAATAAGAATGGGTAGTCAAGTGGAACAAGAGATGAAATTATATCACCTGTCGGTCACCCCAAACCTATTTGAAGAAATCAAACAAGCACAAGGAGAAGACGATGGGGTGAATAAGCTCAAGGAGAAAATGGTTGATGGAAAATGTGGTTCATTTGAGTTACACCCAGATGGGAGTATTAGATTTCAAGGCAGATGGGTTATACCTGCAGGTTGTAAGAAGATAATGGATCAGCTAATGAAAGAAGGTCACTATACACCATATTCAGTTCACCCTGGAGGAGACAAACTTTACAAAGATCTGAAACAAAACTTTTGGTGGTCAGGCATGAAAAAGGACGTAGCTGAATTTGTGGCCAAGTGCTTAAACTGCCAGAAGGTTAAAGCAGAGAGGAGTAAACCAAAGGGTTTACTAAACCGTTAGAGATTCCTCAGTGGAAGTGGGACTCTATATCTATGGATTTTGTGGGGGGATTGCCATTAACAAGGTCAGGGAAAGATAAGATATGAGTAATAGTAGACAGGCTTACCAAGACAGCAAGGTTCATTGCCATGAAGGAAACTTGGACTATGACTCAATTGGCAAAGGCTTATGTGAACAAGGTGGCTAAGTATCATGGAATACCCAAGGATATCGTTTCTGATAGAGACTCTCGATTCTTGTCACAATTTTGGCAAGCTCTGCAAGCAGCTATGGGAACAAAGTTGAAACTTAGTACTGCTTTTCATCCTATGACTGATGGGCAGACTGAAAGGACCATACAAACCTTGGAAGATATGTTAAGGGCTTGTGTATTGGACTTTCAAGGAGCGTGGGATGAACATTTGGACCTAATCGAGTTTTCTTACAATAATAGTTATCACGCAAGTATCCAAATGGCACCATATGAAGCTTTATATGGACAGAAGTGTAGAAGCCCTCTATGTTGGGAAGATTCGATTAATTCTGTGACATTAGGACCCGAATGTCTTCAAGAAATGATAGAAAAGGTCAGGTTGATTCAAGGAAGGATGAAAGCTGCTCAGGACCGACAAAAGTCTTATGCTGATCAAAGAAGGCAATTATTGGAATTTCAAGAAGGTGATAAGGTATTGCTAAAAATATCTCCTACGAAGGGAGTAATGCGGTTCGGGAAGAAAGGAAAATTGAGTCCAAGATATATTGGACCGTATGAAATTCTTGAGAGGATCGGAAAGGTAGCATACCGATTAGCACTACCTGCGGTGATGGATCAAGTACACAATGTATTTTATGTGTCGCAATTAAGGAAGTACGTGTATGATACATCGCATGTACTCCAACCTGAGGAGGTGACCTTGGATGAAAACTTATCATACGAAGAAAAACCAGTGAGAATCATGGATACTAAGACCCGGGATACCCGCAGGAAGTCCATAAAGTTGGTGAAAGTATTATGATCAAACCATTTGGGGGAAGAAGCCACATGGGAGTTGGAAGATGAAATGAGAACGCGATATCCTACACTGTTTGAGCAAGGTAAAAGAGAACCTTTATCTCTTTCCAAATTGAAGCTTCTATTTCAATAAGTATGGTTAACCTTAGTTTCGGAGACGAAACTATTCTTAAGGAGGGTAGACTGTAACCCCTCACTAATTCTAATAAGTTGCGATCGTACGTACCGGTCACGAACCGTAAAATTTTTAAGAGGTGGTGTTCGGACCCGTTAGTCCTAGGAAATGGATTATTAGACACCATACTATTATTCTTGAATTTCCTACTTAATTAAATTAGCCCATAGTAGCGAAAATTTATTTTGATCGTACATCGCTAAATTTCGCGGTGTACCGAACCTGGCCCAATTTTAAGTTTCAGTCTGGGATAAATTTTTGGTTTCGAAAATTATTTGATTTAAATTAGTTTCTACCGAGAATTCATCTGTTTTAATCCCGATCAGTCTAGCTAAGATATTTTTCCAAGATCCCACCATAAGTGAGTGACACTTGTCACAAATTTTTACCACATATTTATGTGGACTAGTCAACCAAGTGAGATCAAAAATATAAAGCCATTTTTTTCCCCAAATTCCCCTCATTTGGCCGAAATTCACAAGGAGAAGAGAGAGAGTGAGATCATCATCTTCCTCCATTAAAGCTCTATTCCATAGCCAAAGTTTCTTCACAAGTCTCAAGTCTTTCGGTAAAACTTTAATTTTATTCGGTAGAAAGCTTTATTTTCCTTCCTAGACCTTGAATCTAAGCTTAGTTTCTTAATATTTGTTGTTATGATGTTCATTTTTCTCCTAGGGTTTTGAGTGAAAATTGGGGAAAAGGTCCAAGACTTGCTTCCTACGGTGTTAGTAAACTTTCTCAAGGTAAGAAATCCCTTAAGTAGGTTAAGGTCACTTGAAATTGGATAATTGATTGTTTGGTTGAAATATGATGAGATCTAGGTGGAAATATTGTGTACATGATTGTATGTATAGTACATAGGAAGTTGTATTTTGCATAATATATAGGTATAAATTGTTGTGTTGAGGAGATGTGGTAGTTAATATGCCTAAATATCTAAAT
This sequence comes from Ipomoea triloba, assembly GCF_003576645.1. Taxonomy (NCBI): domain Eukaryota; kingdom Viridiplantae; phylum Streptophyta; class Magnoliopsida; order Solanales; family Convolvulaceae; genus Ipomoea; species Ipomoea triloba. The sequence goes on along the minus strand of NC_044924.1, from coordinate 16,086,579 downwards.
TAGAGATGTTAGGTGTATTGTATAATATATATATGTACGTATAAGTATAATATATATTCATATATATATATATATATATATATATATATATATATATATATATATATATATACGTGTGATGTATGTATATATGTAAAACCGTATATATGTGCATATATGTGTATAAATATGGGTATGTATGTATAATTAAAATAAAATGTTGTATTATGTATATATACATATATGTGATATATATGTTAACCGTGTATACCTATACGTATGAGTATTGTGGAAATTATACTATGTACATGGGTAGTATGTGCACTTTTATGTAAGTATGCCTAAATTGTGTGAGACGTTATGTTGATTGCCTATATACATATATGAAGTATTATGTACATAAGTGATGCGATAGTGGAATAATGTGGGATAGTTACACTTTATTACCCCGGTGTATGGTGATTAGTGTACTATCAAAATGTTTGAGAAATAAAACTTTTGGACAAAGTTAAGAGTATTGAATGATTTCAAGTTGGGACTTGGTTTTGTGGAATATGTCCAAAAAGTAATTTTTGACTCAAGGAAGATGAGGAAGAAGAAAAATGTTTTCAAACCCTTAGTTTCTAGTAAAGTAGAGGACCTTGATTAGCCTTCGGGTAGCTTAAAGTGCCCTTGCCCAAGGTTGTTATATATAGTATGATCATTCATACGGAAGGAGCGAAGTCTATTCGCCGGGTACTATATAACTCGTTTAGATGAGGTATTCCTGCGGGGGTGTGCACACTTAAAGTATAGTTACTCTAGAAAGTCCAGGTAGGTGTCGTTTCTATGGCCTAGTAGGGCCAGCTAGGGATCATTTTAACGAACCTTACGTCCAGGGGATTAGTGTTAGACCGGGTGATGACCACTGAACCCGAGTTCGATGATCCAAGTGGTCAAGAGAGGGAGTGAAGAGAATACTCCAAAGGCCTCATGCTTTTTACAAAGAAACTAAGTGGAGAATTTCGTATGAAAATGTTGTTACTCTGTAACTACGCTAAAGAGAGATGTGATGATTGTTTAAGCAAGAAAGGGTGTTGATGAATCCTCTTTGAGAAAAGTTAGTGGAATTTCCCTATGAGGAAGATTTTCAAGTACAGGGTGGTGATTAAATGCGAAGTCCATGAAATTGTTCCACTACTTGTTTATATGCGTAAATGATTAGTGATGCGTTGAGTAATGTATTTCTTGTTAAACAATCCCTTATCTAAAGAAATTCTATTGTTGTTCCATTCTTAATTATTACTTGTGCGAGCTATACTTGATAACCTATTTGCAGGTAAAGTGTCAATGAGGAGAATGGTAATAAAGGTTTTGTTTGAATATACCTGTTTTGCAAACCTTTATTTGATTTTGGGTGACCCATGGATCCCTTACTTAGTCGTCGTGCTAATTACACTTCAATGTGTTTTTATTTAACAGATGTCATCTAGTGTGGGCTCTTGGAGCCCGATGAGCTCAGGGAGCTCATCTGAGTTTACATTCCCGACCATGGACTATGATGACTACACACAGTTCTTGATAGGCGAGGACCCCTACGTTCCTGGCTACGCTCCTGATCCACCTGCTCCTCCTTCTCCGCAGTATAGCCCTCCCCCAGCTTATCCATCTACACCCTCTCGCGTTCCGGTTCGCAATTGGCAGCCGACTTTTCTGGATAATGCCCATGCTAGGCATGGGTTTTATCCCATAGAGGTGTTAGAGGGGAGTGATCCCCTAGAGTTCGTTGTCTTTTATCCCTACCCGTGGGACCCCAGTCCTCCGGAGTCTTGGGATGAGTGGTCTATGGTGAACACCCCTTGCTACTTTTTGGATCATCTCACCTGGTTCGCGGGTGAGTGGCACCTAGTATGGGGCACGTACACCGGACCGGTGTACCGCCTCTTGGAGTAGATGGTTGGTAGGGAAGGTTTTGGAAGGACTGGTTTTGTGTAAATATTTTTTTTTTGTAGCCATAGTAAACTTAGTTGGCTAGTAAGTTTGTAAGTAACTTTAATCTTGGTGTTTTGGGACCCTAGTGGTCAACTCTAGTATATATATTCGTAGCTAATCTAGCTACTTTTGTTTCTTTCTGCTGAAGTGAATATATGGTTATGTCAAGTAGAAAGTGTGTGTGTGAAGCAGTTTTCTTCTTTAGCCTGTGCATCTAGAGTGGACTCTACCGAGGTTGGACAGGGTTCAGTCTAGATGTGGCAGTAACTACTCCGGATGTACGGTATAGTCGGGCTGGGTTGTTACATTATTATTATCCATACTTGCATAGAAATAAATAAAACTTGCTCTATGAAACTTATAAACTTAACAAAACAATTTCATAAATTTGATAGCAAAAATTAATAGCACAACATAGTTTGAAAAGTTAAATGTTCATAATCTTTCTTTACCAAAAAAAAAACAAAAAAATAAAAAAAAACAAAAAAAAACTACACAATCAATCATGAGCACCGTCATAAGTTTGATGGCAAAAAAGTAGCATAATATAGCTAGAAAGTTAAATGTTAAACTTTCCATACAAAAAATTACACCACCCATCATGAACATCTACATAAGTTTGATGGCAAAAATTAGTAGCATCACATAGTTAGAAGGTTAAATGTTCATAGACTTTCTACACAAAGAAAAACTCGAGGGCATGGCACTCTAAACCGGACAAACTACACACTTTTGCCAAAGCATCTTCAACAACATACTTTGTTGTACTAGCATTTATTGAATTTATCATATCCATGTTGCTATTCATCATGTTCATCATTGAAGTATTCATTTCTTGTGTTGAAGTATTCCTCTCATTAAAACTATGTTGAAGTATTCAAACTCGAGGGCATGGCAACCCCTTTTTTTTTTTTGGTAGAAGTCCTTGCACTCTTATTACTTTTTGATGAATCACCCTCAAAAGCCCTCTTACCTCTTCTTATGTTATCCCTCTGAACATGTGTCACTTGAGTGATATTAGTATACGTAGTAGTAGGGGTAGGACTAAACTCTCTCCATACATCATCCCATCCATGATGCTCCACCATAGTAATTGTCATCACCATTATTAGGATTTATGTCATCAAGAGAAACATGCTCGTCATTTCTATGAGGTGGGCAAGGAACATATACTTCTTGTTCATGTGAAGAATTGGCTACCGGACTAAACTTGTACTTTCCTTGGGCATAAGATCCAAAAATTTGATCCATTTTATTTTCAAGCTCAGGTTCAATCCCTTCATCTCAAAATGAATCAAATTTGAAATTTTCCTATAAACAAAACACAAAAATTTTTAATAGATATATCTAACTATTTAAAACTAAAGTAAGCCAATTTAAAATAACTAAACTTAATTTTCATAGCCCACCATTCATCGTTAGCACTTATAGTCCCTTTCATATGATCTCATCCTAATCCCATCTCTTTTGTTTTCAATTGTTTCCATAAGCTCCATCTATTTCTCATCCAATCCACTTTATTTTTGAGTTTATTTTTATCCCATGCCAAGTTACTTTGGTTGTTGAACTCTAATTCAATAATTTTCCACATCAACCTTTGAGAGGTAACTCCACCTTTTTTCCCTTACTCTTGTCAACATATTGAATACAAAGGTCACAAAGTATGTAAAGTAATTCTTTCGACCAATTAATTCTAACTCCTTGATTTTCATTTTTGTTGTCATTTCTACTACCTTGACTTGCGTCTATATTTTTCTTTTGAGTTGGTGACATCTAAACATGAAAATATGAATGCAAAGTAGCATTTTAGATGAGTAGTGGCATAAAGTGACTGGATTATATTTCTTTTGGCTCAAGACTGTACTAGAAATAGTTGCAAGAGCCTTTTTATTTGCATTTTTTATTGTGTTAGAGCTGATTTTATTATATTTTTAAGCATAGATCATCTCACTACAATTTTTACCATTCATCAATATACTCTTCTGTTTCTTCATCATGTTAAACTAGAAATGCTCTCTACTTTGCACCTAATTCGACAACTCTATTAATTTTTTTAGTGATATTAAAATAAAATGGATTAGTCGCCTTGTGGTCGAGCTGCATAGCTGTGACTTCTCAAATGAGAGGTCTCAGGTTTGAACCCCATGTGGGGTATTGACTTTTTGTACTTTAATATGTTGAAAAAGTATACATGAACGAATACTACATTGTAAGTCAATAGTACTAAAAAATGGATTAGATAAAGTAGTAAGTTTTAGGTTCTAGAGTCTTTTTAAAAACTTGAGAAAGTAAAAAAAAAATAAAAAATGGATTAGATTGAGTGGTAAGTTCTAGGTTCAGGCGTCTTTTTAAGAATGAGAGAAGCAAATCTGAGATGGAGAGAAGCAGATCCGAGACTAAGAGGAGCTTGAGATCGGGAGATGAGATTAGAGAAATAAGGGCAAACTGGAACTCTGAAAATTAAAAAAAAAAAAAAAAATGAAACGCTATGCTAAAACGTTGCTCTCAGTAGCGTGTCAAATTTGGCAATTCGGATGACGATTTGCTATGTGAGAAAGTTATTAACTAAACATTTTCTTTAGCGGTTTGACTTAGTCAAACAGTTAAATATGGTCAAATTTGCTAAAAATCAACGGATTAGTTGATAACCAAACATGCCCAAAGTTCGAATCAAATGAGAACCACTCCGCCATGAGAACTATCTTATACAACTCGTAATGCTAGATTGTGCAATTGTATATATGACAAATATAATTCTCCCCTGGGTGTGTGTTCTTATGGGATCCTAAGTATATGTATGTAGGGGGGTCTTCGAACAACATAAAAGGGAATATCGTGGTCTGCTCAAGACATTAAGAAAAACACGAAGAACTGCCTGGTTTGGTGGTCTGAGTCGCGTCCTTTTCACTGGAGGGTCATAGGTCAATTCATAGGGTATTTATTTAATTATTTGCTAGTCTTTTATTTATTTAGCATATGTTATTTATTAGTCTATTGATTTTTGGGCCGCCATTCCTAATTCTTGGGCCGATTTATTGGGCTTTGTGTATACCGCGCGCATTGGGCCTCACGCCCCTTTATCAATATTATTATTATTTTCCCTGTTCCCGTTTTGTGTTATATGTCCAGTTTATGGTAGACCCGGTCCCTATAAAACCATCAATATATATTACATGACGTCACCCCTTATGTTCAAAGGGTTATTGCGATTTGCGGGAGCTTCAAGACAATTTTAAATTACTTATTTCCAAGTAAGGTTTGTAAGTCTAATATTTATAAAATTTAATGAAGATTAAAAGACATCACTGTTGACTGTTACGGATCAAATCTAACAAGCGGATTGGTTTGCATAAAATACTTGAGAAAGAATGAAATTCAAATTCAATGAAAAAGAAATTACGAAGAAGATTAATTATATTTAGTGAAAAAAGAAATTACTTAAAATATTAATTAAATTATTTGATTAGATTTTAAATTGTAAAGAATGATGAGTATAAAGATCAATATATCCTTACATAATAATCTACTATACTAATAAGAGCCAAAGAGAGTTAGGCCTAAAATGGGTAGAAAAAAAATGGCGGTCAAATTATTTAATCAAATGGATGGTTCAGATGAATTATTTAATTAAATAGATGGATAAGATAATTCAGATTAATATTATTAATAGAGATTACTTAATTTAACCTTACTTTTATGATTATCCGTTAAGTTTTCCGTTAAATATTCTCTTCTCCGTTAACATTCCGTTAACTTTTAACTTACACATTAATTTCTATAATAAAGGTCTTAGGTTCGAACCTCATCTCAATCAAATTTGACATAATTAAGTTTCTCACTCTATTTTACTCTTATTAAATTAAATAAATTAGTAGCTACAACAAAAAATGATACATATGTATTTCTTTAATTTAGAATTATGTGTCTACAATACCTTTATTTGAAAAAATTATTCATTATCAAAAAATTAAATTAAATAAGAGAAATAATTTCATTAGTTATATTGTATTTATTTTCTCTCTTTCAAAGATTCTTTACATTCAAATTTATCAATTGATATACATTACATTGTCCATTATCTTATTTTTACAATATCTTGTAATTAAATATCAAAGTTATAGTACAAAATAATGTTATATATATATATTTAGTTACCAAGTATTTTATTAATACTATGAGAAAAAATTAAAATAATTTGAAGCTAATTATATTAACTACTTGGGGATTGGTTGACAAAGAGAGTACTCAAATAATAACCCAACAAATTGAAGCGGAATCACTTTATTTTACTCTTATTGAATTAAATAAGTTAGTAGTTACACCAAAAAATGACACATATGTATTTCTTTAATACCATGAAAAAAAATAGTTTGAAACCAATCATATTAACTACTTGGGGGATTTGTTGACAATGAAAGTACTCAAATAACCCGTTACCCAGCAAATTGAAGCGAGAAACTACCTTTTAATATCTTTGGAATACATAATATTTTAAATTTTCAAATTTTTATTAATTTATTTAATCTTTTTTCTTAAACTAGGGATTTCTTTATCCACAATAACTCATTCAACAATAATGGTTGAACCAAATGAATCCCAAGCAGAACACCTAAAGAAAAGTTCATAGCTCTTATATCATAATCTCATTGCATGACGTTGTCATCTATGTTACCAACAATAACTGAATTGCAAATAACACATTACAAACAAAAAGGAAGAGAACAAATAGTAAAGATGAAGACAATGACAATGTTACTCAAAAGAGAATTAAGAACACATAGAAAAATTCAAATTAAAAGTAGTATTTATTTAGACTATCATTTTTAAACCAAATATTTAGACTATCGATTTTACAAGGTTGCAAACATTTATTTTAGTAATAATTATAATGAATTTTCTATATTATCTTGGATTCATATACTTTGAGTTAGATATTTAAATAAAAAATTCGACATTCAATTACTAATGTATAAACTTCTTCTATATAATCTTGCATTGATATACTTTCAAATATTTATTTAAATATAAACATTGGGCATTAACCCATTCGCGCAATGCGCGTATCAAGAAAAAGTTTTCCACACCTCCCATTGATTATTTTTTTTTTCATTATTATTATTATTATTATTATTATTAGGCTATCCCCAATTGTGGGTTTTATTGAGTTCTTAGAACAATAAAAACTTGGGGTGAGTTTTTTAACAATTGTGAAGATGAAATTTTGTTGGGTTTTTTTTTCCTGCAAGTAAGGAAGTTTTGTCAGCTAAGGTGGGGCCCAATGTGGGGCAGAGCAACTGCGCCTAAGAACGTGAGGTGCAGATTCACGCCTGCAGTAAATAACCTGTTTATTTATTTATTTTTTCTTTTTTTTTATTTAATTTAATTTTTTTTCTTTTCTTTTTTTCCTCTACCCCTATTTTCTCTCTCCTAATCACACTTACAAAAACTCATCAAAAACTACACAAAAAACCTAACTATTGAGGAAGGCCTTATTATTATTATTATTATTATTATTATTATTATTATTATTATGTTAGGCTTTAGGTACCAGCCGTCAGACTATGTAAGAATTATGTATGGTTAAATAATCTGAGTTTTGATTATAGCTAATCTATAAATTGGATCATGACATGGCATGGCAAAGTCAACGTTGGAAACTCATTTTTTTAAAAGAAAATTTAATATGTATGATCTCAGCGTTTGACAATTGACAAGACTTGGATGTGAAGGCTTTGGGTCTAATTTGTTTAACTTCAGAGTTCAGACTTCAGTCTCAGTATGAATTATTACATGAATAAGTATGAATTATTACATGAATATTTTACGGAGTAATAATTTATAATAAATATAAATGGTCTTTCGACTATTAACTTTTACTAATTTTTATTCTTGACTTTTAATTTGATCAAATTTGATTCCTTAACTATTAATTTTGTACCAATTTTGGTCCTTTTGTTAAATCAATATTAAATAAGTGTTAAAATTGAAGGTAAAAATGTAAAACTAAATATTTGAACCTTTTATTTTTTTTTGGTAAATATATTTGAACCTTTTATATTTTTTTTGAACCAAATATTTGAACCTTTTATATTAACGATTAAGTATGAAACATTAAATGAAACATGAGTAGCTTTACACCCAATTAAACATTAAACAATTTGTCAAAACTAAAGGAGAGAATATGAAATATGAGTCACACAAATGCAATGTTGCTTTACTACCTTGAGACATTATTATTCTTTGTTTCGGCATCAGAAATTGGAGCCTTGAAGCACAAACGAACAGATATAAGTTTGAAAGCGTTGTTCCATACAGAGTTTCAAAGTAAATACAAACTTAGGAGAATAAATTTGGTGTGTATTTTGATGAATTTTAAATGAATAGGTGCATTTGGTTATAGTGTGGAGTAGTGCACCCAGTTATAACGTTAGGTGCAACTACATCTAGGACACGTGGCGCGCTGAGAAGCGTTCTCAGTTCTCTCCTGGGCGGGTGGTTCTCACCTAAACCCGATCCCAGAAGGGTGAAATGGAGAGAAAAGTTTGTGGAACTAACACCGGAGAGAAAAGAGCAATGTGGGGAGAAGACGACGGGCAGTGGAGAGGCAACGAGGTGACAGAAATGGACAGAACTGGATTGCTAAGGAAAAAGGTAAAAGGTGAAGAAGCAAAACGGATGAGCTTTTATAGAGTCGGAGTGTGAAGGAGATGAGGATGCCTGGTTCTAATCGGACGGATTAGTGAGTGATGCGATAGTTGATGGACGGTTAGCTGACGTAAGAGTGGGAAGGCATTTAATACCTGCACGGCGGTTCATAAAAGGTAATGATGAAGGCGTGAATCACGAAGAATATTGACGACCGAAAAAGGTGGAAATGGAGAGTTTCGCATAGTCAGGACATGTGGGCATGAGCCGACTTACATAGACGAGCTCCGATCCACCAAAGTGACAGGTTAGACCATGGAGGTCGGACCGGGTGATCCCTTTGAGAAAAAGGGAAGGTTGAGCAAACTGTGCCAGGTCCCCGACTAAAGGTCTGAGGGACTGGAAATATATCTTATGAGAAAGATCGAACCCCACGCAACTCGGGGTTGGACTGAATAAAGAAAAGGTCGGTCGAAACCTAGTTAGGTCCTTAGACTAAAGGTCTGAGGAATTGGGAGGATGATTTTGTGGGAAGATTCGTCCTTTGGCACGTGAACCGATCGAGAAGCGAAGATTAAGAGATCGCGATAAGATCCCAAGGGGGTCAGACTCAATCCCGATGATTAAGGATCTGAGGGACTGGTCCATCCTTGGGTTTGGAAAGCGTAAAAGACCCTAAAAAGGTCCTCTAAGATTGAATGAGTAATTCTAGCGACGAATCAACCTGTTTAGTAAACGCATGCAGAAAGAAAAGAGGCGAAACACAAGCAAAAGATGATGTTTTTCCATTCATCAAGGCCCGAAGGCTAGGTATCTACATCCAAAACAAATGAAAGGGTCAATGAAGTACCCTTTCAGCCAGAAAGACAGCAAAAAGTGGGGTTATTTTAGGTTAAGCCCCAAACCTACTTGGTCGAAGGAACGACCTCAGAAGAAACAGCCAGAGTCGTCGGCGTAAGAGTAGAAGCATAGTCGCGGCACTCCTCCCAGAAGGTAGCAATGCCTAACGGAGCGCCATCAGGGGTACCACGGTCCAGCATAGCCTAAATCTCATCGAGGAATTCCATGTAATCAAGGTCTGGATTCAGCTCCTCCAGGGAGACATGTACGTGAAGCATTGGTTCCATCTCGACGTGCGACGGTTCAAGGGGTACGACAACCCAATCGTCCTCTTCCAGTTCAGGCGGGATATCGATGGGCAACGAGGGGTCATCGTCGGGCAGTTAAATCACCAGACCTTAGAAGCTTCTTTTGATCAGACATTCGAGCTCTGGCTGCGAGCTCAGCCAACCGTGGAGAAGATCGCCGGGGGGCCGAAGCATAAACTTTGCGCTTGGGTGCCATGTTCTGTAGTAGGAAAGCTCTTGAACATGGATGAATGAGCAAAAATGGGAAAACAACGTTATTTATAGAGAGGAGGCCACCTTGGAAAAGACAATCGGTAGTTGCACTCGAGTGAAGGGAGTTAAGGCGATGTGACAGTGTCAGAAGCTCGCTGATCGACAAAAGATAAAGATCAAAATCATTAAATGCATGGGAATTGACCGATGGGACCGTGAGAAGATGGGGTTAAATGCGAAAGCTCGGGCAAGCACGAGTGACAACCAGCGCAAGGAGAAGGACCCGATCGCAAGTACTTTTCCGAGTTGTGCTTTGCGTAACTCAGGAAAGTGAGGAACTAGGGGGGGGGGGGGGGAAAAAAAAAGAA
>NC_044924.1:16069970-16076206 GCF_003576645.1 Ipomoea triloba | reverse complement strand
GGGGGGGGGGGGGGGGGAATAAAAAACTTTCCTTAAGTAAAACCGAGCTTGAGGTGATGAAAGTGCAAAGGAAGTGGGTCGATGGCGGAGGACGAGCTAGCAGTACTTTTCTGAGTCGTACTTCGTGTAACTCGGGAAAGTGATGGACTAGGGAGTAAAAAACTTTCCTAAGTATAGAGGAACAATGCATTTGCCCGAGCCATGCTTTGCGTAGCTCGGGAAAATGAGGTACTAGATGATGAGTTAAGCTAGGCACTTACCCAAAGGTTACTACCGTGGAGATAGAATTTGTGGTTGTCCAATTGGAATGCTCTCACAACGCGATTCTGGGGAGACATGGGTTGGAAGATTTGGGAGCCTTGATATCGTTGAAACATTTGTGTATGAAGTTCTGAACGCCTATGGGGGTCGGAGTGGTACGGAGTGATCAAAAGGTAGCTCGTGATTGTTACCTACAGTCTTGTCTCAAGATAAGGAAGTCCGACCTGCGAATTGAATCCATACCATTACTAAAACAGAGGACATGGCGAAACGGACCCTGGAACGATCGAACCAGCGATCGAGTTAGAGGAAGTAGAGATTGATTCGAACTACCCCAAAAAATGGGCGAGGATTGGCAAAGGTCTACCTGAGGCCGTCAAGGAGTCGGTAGTACGAGTGTTGAGGAAGTATCAGAAAATCTTTGCATGGGGACCTGAGGATAAGCCAAGGGGTGGACCGATCCATAATAACTCATCGGTTCGCAGTTGATCCGACTTATACATACATACATACATATATACATACATATATATATATATATACATACATATATATATATATATATATGTATGTATATATATATATATATGTATATATATATATATATATGTATGTATATATATATATATATGTATGTATATATATATATATATGTATGTATATATATATATATATATATGTATATATATATATATATGTATATATATATATATATATATATATATATATATATATATATGTATGTATATATATATATATATATATATATATATATATATATATATATATATATATGATCGCGTTCTGGTGCGTACTGGCCGCCCAGGAGAGAACTGCGGACGAATCACAGCGCGCCATGTGTCCGGAATGTAGTTTCACATAACGTTATAGCTAGGTGCACGTAATGTTATAACTAGGTGCACATAGGTGCACCCAGGTGCATAAATGCTAACAAGGTAAATTACTTGCACCTGTAAGTGAAAATAGGTGCACACGTGCAAGTAAAATGTATTACAAGTGCAAGTAAATTGTACAATAAGCATCAATACTAAGTGCACCTAATGTTATAACTAGGTGCACATAATGTTACAACTAGGTGCACATAGGTTGCACCCAGGTGCATGAATGTTAACAAAGTAAATTACTTGCACAAGTGCACGTAAAATGTATTGCAGATGCAAGTAAAATGTATTACAGGTGCNAACAAAGTAAATTACTTGCACAAGTGCAAGTAAAATGTATTGCAGATGCAAGTAAAATGTATTACAGGTGCAAGTGAATTGTACACTGAGCATCAATACTAAGTGCACCTAATGTTATAACTAGGTGCATCTAGGTTGCACCAGGTGCATGAATATTAACAAGGTAAATTACTTGCATTTGTAAGTGAAAATATTTGCGAAAATAGATGCATGAATATTAACAAGTTAAATTACTTGCACTTGTAAGTGAAAATATGTGCGAAAATAGGTGCACTTGTAAGTGAAACTAGGTGCACTTATAAGTGAAACTAGGTGCACCAAAGTTCCAATTATTTACGAGAATGCCACCGCGTCTGTTTTTTAAAATTGCATCTGATTCGTTGATCTGGACACGTGGACGACTGCGAAGCGTTCTCATTTCTTACCTGGGCGATTGTACGCACGAGAGTGCAACCCTATATATATATATATATATATATATTTATATAAATATAATTTTACCCTTTTCCTCATCTTGTCTCCTAGTTCTTAATATTATTAAATAATATAGTTCAATATAATAACTTATACATTATACATATTTTCTTGTACATTTATAAATCATTTAAAAGTGATTGGGAATTGTTTTGTCAGAACTAGGTCCACCATAAACCAAGTATGGAAATACAAAACAAGGGGTAGGAAAATAGTAGTATTATTGCTCGAGGCGTTAGGCCCAAAAGAATACGTACAAAGCTTGAGATATTAACCCAAATAAACAAATAATACTCCCTCAGTCCCGCAATCCCTGTCTTCTTTTCTTTTTGCACGAATTTTAAGGTAGCCAAGTACTCCAATTTTGTCTTCCAATTTTACCCCTCTATTTTCTCACATGCAATAACCCACTAGAATTCTAGAACACACCATACACTTCTTCTCTCTCTTTATCTTTCATTCTTACGGAATACTTCTCTGGTTCCAATTTTTTTCTCCGATAAGAATTCTAAAATTATTTCTTCCATGAAACCTTTATGATCTACATCGCCATACTGATATGGGAAGATATTGAAGATATGCATCACCTAATTTTGTAGAGATTTCAGCACACAAGTATGGAGTTTTGATGAAATTGGAACATGGGTTCTGCAATCTTTCAAAAAATTTGAGGAATTGATACCAAGGTTAGTGTTCTACACTCAATCTATGGAGTTTTTCTACAAATAGTGACTTTAAGATTAAAACTTTTGAAAAATTATTCTTAGTTCTCCTTCAATCTAGGTTTTTTTTTTTGATTTTTTTTGTTGAATCTCAAATTCTACAAATTGAAATACAGATTACCAAAAAAAAATCTGTAATTTTGAATCCCTCTCTCTCTTTTTCACTTTTTTATACTCAATTTTCTCAATTTTAATAGTTATACAAAGCACTCTTTTTTATACCATGAACTTCTCAGAGAAAAATTACTCTGTAGTTTATGTCGATATATGTTGTAGGATCACTAAAATTGTGAAAAATTAGCGGCAAAATTTTCAGCCAATTTTTGATATGACATTTAAAGATTAAAATACTCTATTTTGTTTACCTTATGGTCAATAGAATGCTTAGTACTCCGTATATATAGTGTGTTTGTAGGAAGCATTTTTTGATTTCTTTCTCAGAGTACTTCACAATAGAGAGGTTTTCTGCATTACAGTAAAAAAAAAAGTTCTTGTCTGCTAATGGAGTTTATACCGGAAGAGAGTTCTAATGATGTTAACTTAAGCACGGGATGTTCAAAGGATAAGAGAAGTGTTATTTTTGAAACTTTGCTAAAACACAGTGTGAATGGAAAAGTGAAATATGGTTCAATTAAAGATGTTGCAAATGTGTACTCTGTTTCTACAAGAACTGTTAGTCGAATATGGGAAAAAGGGATTGCTTGTGTTGCAAACGNCAAAGGAAAACCGGAAGGTAAGATTACAGTTCTGCATATCTATGATTGATTCAAGTTCGTCTCATAATAATCCAAGTTTCATAGATATGTATGACCGCGTTCATATAGATGGGCGGGAGGCTAGTTAGAATTTGTAGGAGTATAATGGAGAAGCTTCAACTAGTAATAGTCCTAATAATTTTACTAAAGAATGGAATAAAATTATTAATAATAAAAATAAATTAGAGCAGGAGAAAAGAGATTGGTATCCAGTACGTAATTACCATAGAACTAAATATATATTTTGTGAAAATAAGACAGGAAAATACTATCACTATGATAAATGTAAACAAACAATAAATAATTTAAACAAACTAGATAAAAAGATAGTAGAACTTGAAAAACTAGCAGCAGAACAAAGAAGAGCAGTATTAACACGTATTACAGCAAGATTCAAGAATTTAGAATACCCAGACTAAAATCATGAGTAGTAAATTTAGAGCAGGAAAACTTATTAAAACACTTGATAAAGCAATAAAAATTAATAAAGAAGCCTTAGTAGAAATAAAAAGGACTCATGAAATTCTTAAGGAAATACACAACAAGAATCAAGAAAAATATTACAAAATAATCCATAATCTTTCCCAAGAACTAAAAGAGACTAACACAGACATAACAAAGATAGAAGCAAATCTAAGAGAAGAAACTGAACAAATAAATCAATCCGCTCAACAAATAGAAGTTATTGAAATACAAATTACAAGGTTAGAAACCATGAGGTATAGGATATTAACTAATTTATTTACATAATCCATAAAAAGAAATTCCTTATACTCCTACAAATTCTAACTAGCCTCCCGCCCCGAAATTGGTATCAGAACATAGACCCTTCTACTAATGGTATTAATTTTGATATTGGTGTTAGTCTTCTATTTTCAAAATCCATACATATATCTTCTGGTATTGTAATTCTAGAATTGTGTTTATGTTCTATAGGTTCTAAAATATCCTGGTATAGTTTGGGTACTATTATTTCCATTTCCTGTTGTTTTCTTATTTGGTGATTTCCTGTTAAAGCATAAATCATTTTTGTTTCTATACTCATTACTTTACTTCCTGGAGGCATATCAATTCCTTGTAATCTATAATATAGAGTTAAGGCTAATTCTTTATGTTCATCTTCTAACGATATACTAAAATCTGGTTGTACTGTAAATTTTAATTTTTGATAAATTAGATTTCCTCTTACTACTGTTATTAAAGCATCTAATATATTTCCTCTTATCCTATCATCAGCTATATATATTTCTATAGGTGTATCTACATTTTTCTGAAAATATGCTTTTATAGTGAATTCTATTGCTCCAAAATAAACATTCCTGTATCTCTTAGCTTCTTTTCTTGATAATTTTGCTAATTCTCTTTTTAATATATCATCTGTTATCAAATTTAATTTTGCCTTTCCATTAATAGTTGTAATATCAATATTATTTTCATGTTTTTGTACTACATATCTTATATCTTTATTTCTATCAAACCATTTAGTTTTAAATATTTTATTAATAGTTAATTCTGATCTCTCATTTTTTAACGTTTCATAGACATCTTGTTTAAAGGTTAAGGTTTGTGTTGTTCCACCTTCATAAGTATCCATTTGATAATGTGTTCCTGATTCTTCCATTATTACCTTTTCTTTTCCCTTATCCATAATTTAATTTGTTAATTTGAGAGTAACATTCTTCTATAATTTGTCTATATTCTCTTATTTCTCTATCTTTTTGATTTTCTATTCTTAATTTTTCTTCTTTTAGTATTCTTATTTCTACATCCTTTTGTCTAATTTCTTCCTCTTTTACAATTAATCTATTATTTAAATAATTTATTTGTTGTTGTAGTCTCTTATTTTCTTCTATATATCCTTGTATTTCTTCATCTTTTTGTTTTATGATCTCTACACTTATTCTACAGCTTATAATATGTTGGTTAATATCTCTACTATATTGTAAAGGTTTTGCTGCTATATGTTCTAAAGCTTCCATTTTCTAGCAGATATAATACTTATATTGTTCATATAATATTTTTAAATATGCTTCTATAGTATTAATTGCATTTATACAATCATTTATTTCTATTATTATAAAGAACCAATCTTGTGACTCTTTATTAGTGTTTTCTAATATTTCTTGCCAAGTTTTTAATTTTCTTCTCCTATTTTTTAATACTGTTTTCTGTTTTCTAATTTCTTGAAAAATATACATAATTTCCTATCGCTTTAAGGCTCTGATACCAATTTCGGGGCGGGAGGCTAGTTAGAATTTGTAGGAGTATAAGGAATTTCTTTTTATGGATTATGTAAATAAATTAGTTAATATCCTATACCTCATGGTTTCTAACCTTGTAATTTGTATTTCAATAACTTCTATTTGTTGAGCGGATTGATTTATTTGTTCAGTTTCTTCTCTTAGATTTGCTTCTATCTTTGTTATGTCTGTGTTAGTCTCTTTTAGTTCTTGGGAAAGATTATGGATTATTTTGTAATATTTTTCTTGATTCTTGTTGTGTATTTCCTTAAGAATTTCATGAGTCCTTTTTATTTCTACTAAGGCTTCTTTATTAATTTTTATTGCTTTATCAAGTGTTTTAATAAGTTTTCCTGCTCTAAATTTACTACTCATGATTTTAGTCTGGGTATTCTAAATTCTTGAATCTTGCTGTAATACGTGTTAATACTGCTCTTCTTTGTTCTGCTGCTAGTTTTTCAAGTTCTACTATCTTTTTATCTAGTTTGTTTAAATTATTTATTGTTTGTTTACATTTATCATAATGATAGTATTTTCCTGTCTTATTTTCACAAAATATATATTTAGTTCTATGGTAATTAC
>NC_044924.1:16063169-16063840 GCF_003576645.1 Ipomoea triloba | reverse complement strand
GAAATATGTGGATTTACAGAGAAAAGATTAATATTTGGATGTGATAGAGACTATAAAGATAAGAGAAGAAAAAGAAAATATTCTAACAAATATAGGAAATTTAAGAAAAATAGAAATAATGAATCTTATTATAAACCATATTATAAACCTTATAGAAGATATAAAAGGAAAAAATTTAGAAAGTATAAAAATACCCCTGAAACTAGAAGAAGATTTAGATATAAGAGAAAATTCAGGAAAAGAAGAAGAAATATAAAACCATTAGAAGGAGAAAATAAAAATAAAAAACCTTATGAATGTAGATGTTGGAATTGTAATGAAAAAGGACACTATGCTAATAAATGCCCTAAGCTAAAACAAAAAGGAGTAAAATATATTAATACTACTGAATTTATAATGAATCTAGAGCAAATACAAGAACAAAATGATCAATGGTATGAATATGAAGTATTTTATATCAGTGAAACAGAACCAGAAGAAGAAGAAAATATTAATGAATGTAGTAATAATGAGAGTAGTGAGAATGAAAGTTCGGAATAATGGATACGCATAAAGGATGGTTAGTTTTATTACAATTAGGAATAAAAAACATTGAAAGAAACTTTATTGAGAGGATGATAACCTTAAAAAGAGTAGAAAAAATATTAGAAGAAAAATTAGGAGAAGATCTA
>NC_044924.1:16023874-16056816 GCF_003576645.1 Ipomoea triloba | reverse complement strand
GTATTTTTGGTGAACATTTGTATCTAGCACTATTGCTTTTAGTAATGTATTTTGTCTTTAAGTGTATGGCAGGAGACACTGATGATTAGAGTATTTTATTTTGCTCATTTTGTATAAATTGATCCATGTGATCTATGTAAGGGTGCAATGCTTTATTTAAATGCTTATGTATTGTATAATTGGTGGAAAATGTACTCTGTTCATCTTTTCTTTACATTCTAATGAAGACTACTTTGTGTTCAAACACTATGTATGAAGATTAAAAGTCTATTTAATCTGTAATTTGTGCATAATTTGTCCAGGTTCTGCTCAGAGGTCCTAAGAATTTATGTGAAGCAGTTAAACACTATAGTTTGCAGTTACAGTACAAGTTTCAGTATAGTTTTTGCTATTTTTCCTATGGCAGTTTTAACTTTGTTTTTAAAATGGAAGCTTTTTCCATTAATGCCTTAGTTATAGCATTTGCATTTTGGAGTGTGCTTTTATCTTTATGCTACTCTGTATTGTTTATGACAAATGATTGCAGTGTATGGGTGATAACTGTGGAAATAGGAATAATGTTAAATGAATGGCTATTGTAGTGTATGGGTGATGACTGTGGAAGTAAGAATAATGTTAGATGAACAAATAAGCTACAATTTCAAATTGCATCAGATTCAAATGTGGTTATTAATATACGGAGTACATAATTTTAATTAATCTAGAATGAAAATTTATGTCAATAAATTAAAGTACTCCGTATGTGTTTGCTTTCCCTCGTTGCAAGAAAAAAAAAACTTGTGTGAGACCGTCTCATGGGTCTTAATTTGTGAGACGTGTCGAATCTTTGATTAATCAATAAAAAAATTCGACCCATTAATCAATTATTCGACCCGTCTCACTGATTGAAACCCGTGAGACGGTCTCACACAAGTGTTACTCAAAAAGAAAATTAAAAACTTTGTAGAGTATTATTGCTTTAAAAAAATTAGCAAATTATAAATACCTTAGATATTGTAGAACTTCTAAGGGTAAAGTTGGAAAAACAGAATAATAATGATGTTCAATTTTGGAAAGTAGACAATATTTTGGGACAGATTAAAAAGGAAAGTAGGACAGATAAAATGGGACGGAGGGAGTACAAGCTATAACGTGTTCAAATGGTGGACTAGAAATAATAATGTAGTCATGGGGAATCAAACTCTAGTGTTGTTGTAAGAACTAAGGATCACTAGCCATTGGACTAAGAGAGATGTTGTGAACCAAGGGATTCCTTTTAAGAGGAGGCAAGAGTGGCTTATATAGTGTTGAGACTTTTCGGATGATTGACAAATGTAGGACATCGGCTAGTCTTCATTCTTGACCACACATGTGTCCCCCACTACTTTGCTTATAGCGCACTTCTCATGCATAAGTGGAGCTTCTTGCCCTTTAGTACACAGGAATTGGTGTGGCTAAGTTGATTGACCATGTGTTGATAAGTTGGAGGTTGTGGGTTTGGTACCCTTGATAGCACCTCCTTAGCCTAGTTTGCTCAATACTTCATTCTTTCCTTAACCTAATGGATTTCCATTATTCTTATTGGGCTAACATCTGATATGCCGCTTGGGCCAAGACTTTCCCAATCAAATGGATTTCAGGGGCTCATGGCTAAGAATGCCCAGAGTTCAGTTCTGCTTCTAGAACTTTAATTATATAAAGCTTCCACATCCGGTGAATCGGATTTTTTTTTTTTTTTTGTAAATTCTATTTTTTATTTTTAAAATTGTTCAAATTCAAAAATTATATTTATTATTATTTTTTTGGAATTTTTCAATTCTAAAATGTTTTTAAAATGATTATATGAAATATTTAAATTTCAAAGTTAAACTATAAACAAATTGTTATAGTTAAACTTTAAAATGTTATTTAAAGTTTAAATTCTAATCAAATAATAGTTAAACTTTAATCAAATAATTTTTTTTTTAATTTTTTTTTTGGCTTGGAACCGAAATCGGCGTTTCTAGTTTCAAATTTTATAGAATCGGCACCAGCGTTTCTGGTTCCAAATATTATGGAACCAATACCGGAACCGTCCCTGGTCGGATTCTAATAGTGCACGGTTCGGTTTGAATCGTTCGGTCCAAATCGAACCATGGCCATCCCTACTCAGGACCCCATCAAAAAGTTTACATTTCTTATTCGTTCATGGTGTACCGATTATTTTATTATTTGTCTTTATAATTTAACTACATTTTTCTTGTTATACATTGATTTAGTCATGTAATGTGTAATATTTAATTAGTTAGTCAATACCAAGGTTTGAAATCAACAAGTAAATCCATTCACTTGAATGCATATATATTACTCTATGTGTGTTTTTTTTTTCCTTTTTTTTTACTAAGAAGATGAGAGGTTGGAATCTCATATGAAAATTCAAATGAGAACTTTCAATTTCAATTTTATGGTACAAAAGACTTTGTTCAACTGTTCTTTTTATAGGGAGTTGACAAAATCATGCACTGCACCCATTCCCAACCGACTTTGTTGAAAAACAATATCGGCCATCAAGTACTTACTTACCCTTTTTGCCTTGCTCATAATCTCTTTTATTTATTCATATACTAGGATTCAGTCAATGCAACTTGTGGGCCAAGCAATACTAATGACAATGATTGACAATTTAAAGACTAAATACTTGGGATGATAATTTTGTATCTCTATTTCTCCAAACATAAAACTCACTTTTTTTTTTTTTTTTTAATTCTTTGGCTTTTCCCTATCTCTCCAAACAATTCTGCCCACTATTAACATCTAAAACGGGCCTACCGTTCGAGACAGCAGTACTTATGCCGTGGACTCAGGTCCACCTTGCAAGGTGGACTTGGGTCCAATACGACGCCGTTTTACAATTTAAAAAAAAAAATAAAAAATTAACGGCGTTAACGTCTCCGCATCGCAACAGAACACAAACTCTACATTCACGGACCCTATACTCCATATTCACAATTTGAAAACTCCACATTCACACATTACAAGGCTATATGTTTAGTAACTATATTATCACTGTTATGCATTCACACATTCAAAACTCTATATTCACAGGTCCTATACTCCATGTTCACAACTTGGGAACTCCACATTCACACATTACAGGGCTACAGGTTGCTAGAACTCTGTTAACCTTACTACAGATTCACACATTCATAACTCTATATTCACAAATTCTATACTCCATATTCACAATTTAAAACCTCCACATCCACACATTTCAGGGCTGCTAGAACTCTGTTAACTCTACTACATATTCACACATTCATAACTCTACATTTACAATTTCTATACTCCATATTCACAATTTGAATCCTCCACATTCACACATTTCAGGGCTATATGTTTAGTAATTTTTTTTTTTAAAAAAAATAGTGAAACGGCGTCGTATTGGACCCAGGTCCAAGGTGGACCTGGGTCCACGGCATAATTTGCGACGAGACAGAACTTTTATGCTATTCAATATAAACTTCTTCTAAAACGAAATTGTATATATACTAATGTAAATCTATTTCTCATTCTAATGGCTTCTTTCAAGTTCAATCATTATTGCATGGACCATGGTCCACATAGCTGTGTGGACCATAAATAAAAAGTACGTTTTTAATATACTAAAAATACATTATTTTTTACATAAAGTACATTATTTTATAGTACATTATTTAAATACTAAAAGTACATTATTTAATATATACTATAAAATAATGTACCTTCGGTACAAAAATAATGTACTCTTAGCATAATAAAAATGTACCTTATATTCATGGTCCACACACCTATGTGGACCATGGTCCACACAATAATTTACCTTTCAAGTCTTTCCCTCCCCATTTTCCAATTCAAATGGGTCTATTTGAGAATCAATTTCTCATTCACCCATTATTCATTTCGATGGCACAATATATCAATTTTCATTGTCTCATTTTGAATAACCCAAATCCACTTTGACCAAACCAAAATCGAAAATGGACCTCGCATATATTTGTACCACAAAATAGCCACTTAAAATATATTTTTGCTAAAAAATCCCAACAAAACCAATTAAGTTACACACTTGATAACGTTTAATTTAAATTGTGATTTGTTTAATAATAGTGTCGATTTAAACTTGCAATAGGTATGATAAGATAAAAAATTAGAATATTAAATTTTAAAAGAGTTAATACCTAAAATTGTCCTCGACAATAGTGGTTTTTCTCAATTTTGTCCTAAACGACTTTGGTCTCATAGTCCCAAATTTTAGTGTAATCACTCAAATTTGTCATCCATTAGTGAAGCTGTCAAACTGGTGTTAAATTCAGGGGCAAAATAGCCATTTCATCTTTAATTTTTCCTCTGACCTTCCATCCCTCTTCCTTCCACGTTCCACTATTCCACCATCGCTCTCTCTTTTTCTTTCGCATTCAACTCTAACTCTAAACTGAGATTAATGCCTTGAAGCTAGCTAAAATAAGCTTAATTAAGGTTCCATTATCCATATTTGTTGAAATTCCGATACAGCCAGTCAAACCAAAGGTAACATCCCATCAACTCCCCCACTACCCACTCAGGTGGGGGAGGAGAAACAAAGAAAGAAAGAGAAAGCAGTAATGGCAGTCAAAGTGCAGGCTAGACAATAGGACGAAGAGGAGGCTATCGGTTGTTAGTGGAGCTAAGTCTCATCTTTCTCATCACTCACTAAGCTGAATTTAAGACCAAAAGGGTTACCTGATTTAGCATCAATGGAGTCCAAAAGCAAAGAGAAGTTTGAGGGAATTCCAAGGTCTATGGTAGTGGAGCTAAGTCTCATCTTTCTCATCACTCACTAAGCAGAATTCAAGAGCAAAAGGGTTACACTGCTACAAAATTGATCATATAAGCATAGCTTTACACTACACCTCTTAAATTAAAAAAATAACTACTTTTCGTGGAACCCACCAAGATCAAGTGCCGTGAAAAAGTAAATATTAAAATAATAACTAACTTTCCGCGGCACCCACAGGGAGTGGGTGCCGTGGAAAATTAATTAATATTTTAATAATTAACTTTCCGCGGCACCCACTCCCTATAAGTGCCGCGGAAAATCAGTCTAACTTTTTGACTTGGGGAAATAAGTGGTCAGATAACTTTGATAAAAAAAAGAAGCGGTCAGATAACATGGGGAGAATAAATGGTCATCAGAACATGGGGGAACACTTTCACATGGGGGCACATGGGGAGAATAAAAAACAAAAGATCAAAAAAAAAAAGAAGAGCAAAAGATCAGACAAAACTTTATCTTCTTCTCACCATCCTGTCTCTCTCTCAGGGGAACAAGCTAAGCATTCCACCATCTTCTTCTCACCATCCTCTCCATTTCCCATCTCTCTCCCTAAACTTTATTTAAAAGAAAGCTTCTTTCTCTCCATTCCCTTGGTCTCTCTTTCACTGAGGCAATCCTCTCTCCATTTCCCTTCTCGGATCAAGCAATGCAACGTTTACATCGCTTGGAAGCAGGTCATTTCAGATCTGTGCAGAGATTTCAGATCCGGTGACATAGAGCTCAGATCTGGTGGTAAAGAGCTCAAGGAGGATGGTCGCCATCTGCTCTTCCACTTCTGATGCACAAGCAACGTAGGTTTTTTTTTTTTTTTTTTTTGTTCACCGACTTCGACTTCTCATGGAGGAAACGAAGGATGGTCGCCGGCTTCGGCTTCTAATGGAGGATGGTCGCTGGATTCGGCCTCTCTCGGAGGATTGTGGCCGGTTTTTTTTTTTTTTTCTTTTGTTACTTGAAATATAAGTATTGTATTTGGTCATTTTAATTTAGCTTTGTTTGAATTTAGTTTGTGAAAGAATTGTTAGACATTTTATTGTATTCTCTTATAACTAATTTCTATGTATCTTTAGTTTTGTGCTGTGAAAAATTATGTGTATTTATGTATTTTTTATTTATTTATAAATTAGTTACAAATATTGTTTATTTATTTATTTATTGTTTTAAATAAATTAGCAAGAAGTTTATTTATTGTTTTTTTTAATAAAATTTAGCTATAGTTTAAATAAATATATGTATTATAATTTTTTTTTAAAAAGGTATCCGCGGCACCTCCCTAAGGTGGTGCCGCGGATACTTTCGAATTAAAAAAAAATAAAAATTTATTCAATACTTTCTGCGGCACCCCCTAGTGCTTTCAGCGACACTAGCATCCGCTACACCTGCTACAGGTGTAGTAGATTCCTTTTTACAGGTGTAGTTGATGGGTTATTTTGTACTAGTGTTACCTGATTTAGCATCAATGGAGTCCAGAAGCAAAGAGAAGTTTGAGGGGATTCCAAGGTCTATGGCTTTCAGTCTACATACACCTTCAAGAATCAGCTTGCAGGCCTAAGAATCATCATCCCAACAAACTCTAGATCAGGTGGATTCCAGAGGAAAAAAGAATTAGAGCATCATCATATGCATGAAGGTCCTTCAAACCCAGATCCAAATCCATCCTTACTAAACAACAAAGATACAACCCAGCAAGTATTGCCTCAAAGATTGGCTGATACTGTTCTAACCACCTTAATTCGCTACCGAGAATGCCTGAAGAACCATGCTGCCAACACAGGCGGCCATGTAGTGGACGGCTGTGGAGAATTCATGCCCAGTGGAGAAGAGGGCACCCCAGAAGCCTTGAAATGTGCAGCTTCCAATTGTCACCGCAAAGGAATCAGGCATGGTAGGAGCACCTTTCAGACACAAAACCCACCAATGTTGCCCCAGCAACAACATTACAGGGGGGCCGTGCCACACCCGGTCAGAGTTCTGGCAGAATCATCAAGTGAAGATCTCAATGCCGGTGATGGGCAAGGGCTAATGCAAGTGCCCTCATCAAAGAAAAGGTTTAGAACAAAGTTCACCCAACAGCAGAAACAACAAATGCATGAATTTGCCGAGAAAATAGGGTGGAGGATCCAGAAGCAATATGATCAAGAAGTGTACAAGTTTTGCAGTGAAGTGGGTGTGAAGAGACAAGTGTTCAAGGTCTAGATTACTCGAACAAAATCAGTCAAATGGGAGCTTAAAGATGAAATAGCTATTTTGCCCCTGAACTTAACACCAGGTTGACAGCTTCACTAACGGAGGACAAATTTGAGTGATAACACTAAAGTCTGGGACCACTTTATGAGACCAAAGTCGTTTAGGACAAAATTGAGAAAAATTACTATAGTCGAGGACAATTTTGGGTATTAACTCATTTTTAAAAGGTCATTTCGAGATAGTAGTGTGATTGATATTTTATATCATTGTTGGGATATTGTATGTTTAAGGTCAATTCAAAATCAGTCAATATTCATGATTATATACAAAATTTTATTGTAAAAGGTTATGCAATAACAAAAGTAAACCAAAAAACACACACACACACAATACACTATTACAGAAAAAGGATACCACGTTACCTAATTAACGTTAATTTTTGACAAACCGATGATATATGTGAATAAAATAAAGCAAAATTAATATATATTATTTACGACGTCGGTTCTTGGCAAAAACCGATGTCATAAATATTTTTTTAAATAGTAAGACATACGACGTCGGTTATTCCAGTAGAACCGACGTTGTATGTTATAAATAATTTATTTAAAAAAAATAAAGACATATGGTGTCGGTTCTTCCCCAGAATCGACGCCGTATGTTTTAAATAAAATTATGAAAAAAACTTAAACACTTACTCCTCTTTATTTAACACAGATCAGACAAATTGCATCTCACTCCTCTTCATCCCTTCTTCATTCTCACTGTACAGATTGCAGCCTTCACGCACTCTGTATCTCACTTCTCTTTAAGCTTCACGTACAATGAGCAAGTTTCATGAATTGATTCAAGTTTGAAGATCCTTTTATACATTGAAGTTGTAATTAGATTCTCCTAGGTAATTTACATTCCTATTCTTGCTTTGATTTCAATTTAGATTGCAATTTCAATTTGATTTCATTGATGTTAAGTTTCGATTTTGTTTTTAATGACTGTGATAATGATTTGCTAGTTTAGATTGGGGACTGGATATCCTAACCTTGTTATTGTGTTTGATTTGATAAGAATTCTTCCATTGATTCTAGAAATGTTAAATTAGGGTTCTTATGTCAAGTGTGGTTGATGTGAGGATTGATTGGTGCCATTGTGGCCACAATAGGTAGCCAAGTGTAGATTGCGCGATAGCAGGTCTACATGAGTCCTAATTGACCACATCCTCGCCCTTAATCCAGAAGGATGAGGTTCGGGAGGAGTGGTAGACCAAGTGTTCGATAGAATGCCCCATCCGAATGAGGAACTGGGAGTCCGGAGTGTGACGCCACCTGGTGATGGTGCCGTGGGCTCCCTTGATTGAGCCCGAGTCACATTGTCTAGAATCCCCGAAGTGTTGTCAAGCATGAGACCTAGATAGGACATCCATTCCCTTGTTTCTATTGTTTGTTCACCTTTGTTTTGCCTTGTTTATCCCTTGTCTTATTATTCCATTGTTTTCTAGCAATTCATGTAACTCTTGCCTTTTAACATCCTAAATGCCAACACGTAATTCGATTCCAATTTGTCATCATTGAGAACACGACACTCGGAGAACTTTTTCCTCGTTTTAACTACCTTCGTTCCACCATCACTAAAACTATTCTTTCAAAATGGCGTCGTTGCTGGGGATTAGGTGGCAAGGGGCGAGAGTGCTTGGGTCACAAATTGCTAGGAATGATTTAAAGGTGGTGAGGCGCTTATTGGCATATCATTGGACGGGGAGGAGGTCCAACGTTACCAAGGTGTGCTGTACCGACCTCTTCGCCCTATGGAGCATGGATACCAGCAACCCCGTTAACATGGGGGTGATTTGCAAGTCATGGCTTGACACTCAACGCGCTGAGGGAGTTGACACCATTTTTGTTGGGCCATTGGTTAGCTGGATTTGCATAGGGCTAGGATACACAGCCTAGTTGACGCAGGAGGTTCGGGTCTGAGAGTCTGAGATGACACCTTTGTCCCGAGAGGACATGCTATTACTAGAGATCACTCCCATCCCCGAGGATGATGATATGGATCCGCCACCACCACCCATGCCAAATTCCCGCCGGTACCGCCACACTATGCCACCGTGACGAACTGGACAACTATGCAAGCCTTCCACCACCAACTTTACTTAGAGGCCATGGAAAGGCAACAAAGAGCAGAGGAGACCTTTCATAGAGCACTTGAGGCACAAAGGGCACAAATTGAAGAACTCCGGGAGTAATTCATGAGATTCCGTCCACACCCACCCCTGGAGTAGTTGATATGCTTTATTTGATGGGTTACCTTAGTTGTTCTTCTTTAGTGATTTGACTTCAAACATTTGAATATTGTTTTACATTTCTAGTTCTTGCTTTATTTTAGTTTTTCATTCTAGTACTTCTACAAACATTTCATTCTAGTACTTTTACAAACTTTTAGAAGCGTAATTTCTTTAATTCCTTAGATTGTTGCACTTTATTTTGTTTTTCATTTTCATTTGAATTCCGCCACCCCATTGCTTTGCATGCACTAACTTTGCTTAATGTAGCTTTGATGACAGAGGTGAGATGTTTGGAAGCTAAAGTGTGGAAAAAGAAAGGGGCATTCACTTGGTTGTAACCTCTTATCCCTTTTTACATTAATGCCCTGTCTTCAATTTTAAAGTGTGGAAACATCTTGTTAGACTTGCATAGTACTTTGCACAAATGATGAGCATGCCATTCTGTGTTTCACAAAAGGATATCTTTGTAGTTACCCTACACCCCATAGACACTTCTAAAGTGTGGAAAGGGGGTTGCTTGTTTGATTGTTTTAGACCCGTGCTCCTTTTTCTTCCACTTAGTCCTCAAAACAACATCGATGATGATGTTTAGTTTAAAGTGTGGAAAGGACGCACTTTGTGCTTAATTGTTTGATTGCTTAATTGGTCTTATAGTCATGATGAATGGGTGTGCTTGATATTGGGAGAGTGAGTCAATGTTTGTGTTATCTAAGAAGAACGTTGATTAGATGTCAATTAATTTTTTATTCTTGGAATATCCTTGGGAAGTTACCTTTTATACTCATGAGAGTGTTTAGAACCAAGTAAGTTTATATTCTTGCATGCTTGCATGATTTTCATCTCTTATTTTGTTAGGACCATAGTCAAGGATCTCTCGAAGTGGGAGTGTACACCTCTTAATGTGAGAAATATATTGTAAGCGAAGCCTGGAATTGAACTAACTTTGGTAGGGCATGGGACAAAATGTGAGCCTATTGGTGAGCATAGAGAGAAAAATACCTTATCCTAAAGAAAAAGGCAAGAGGGGTTGTATGGTGAAGTCGAAAAGAAAAACAAAAGAGGCTAAAGACCACTCCTAGAGGTAAAAACCGAGGAAAGCTGTCTTGCTAGGATGTGGGCAACCATTGCACCGTCTTCGAACAAGCGTAGAGCTCTACGTGAAGTTGGTTGTCCACACGAAATTATCCTAGAAGATGAGAAAACAAGAGAGGAGGTGAGCCACTTCGCTAGGGTTCGGGTACCCATTGCACCGACCTTCGAAAAAGCATGGAGATCCATGTGAAGTCGGGTGCCCGATGACGTTACCTAGGAAGTGAGAAGAAAGAGGGACCGCCCCAAGCTATTGGCGGTGAGTGGTCCATGCCCCTACCCTCACTTATTTTTATGCATAGGGCTTTGGCGTTTCGGTTGGAAGAGTTGATCAAGTTGTGTACATCGTTCCCACTAGTGGGATCGGCTTAAAGGCCTTAGCAAAATAGGAGGTGAACTCAACATTGGTTTGCATGCTTGAAAATGGTGTGAGAGGTGTGTGCCCAATGCTTAATTGTTTATCGTTAAAGCTTCCCGATAATATTTCTTGAGTTGTATGACATCTAGTTAATGCCATTTGTATATAGCATGAGGGATTTCTCCCTCTCTGGTAGCTTTTGCATTCATTGTTGATTGATTGATTGCCCAATTAAGTTATCCTAGCTATCTTTGGTACTTATGTGCTTGTGGTTTGAAATGATTTGCTTGGGGACAAACAAAGTAAAGTGTGGAAACTTTGATAAGCACCAAATATAGCTAGAATCAAGGGTCTAAGTTAGGGTCATTTAGTAGCGTTTGGCATCCTTTTGTGAATTGTTTATGTCGTTTTCATGCTCTAATGTGTAAGGTTATTGCAAGAGTATATTTTGGTTTGTTTCTTTGATTTTATAGGTCCCGGGGGTATAATGGTCAAGCATAAGGACTCGACGAGCAAATGGAGCAAAGTAGGAAGGCCCGGGGCGAGATGGGGACCCCTCCACGCGTGGAGGGGGCGTGGACAAATTCCAGTAGGGTCCCACGCCGCTTCTCCACGCCTGGAGAAGGACTTTAGGCCAGAAAATCGTTGCGTTCGAGGTCACGTACGAGCGTACTCTCCCTCGTACGCGACCTAGATTCAACATTATTTAAATGGGCTTTTGGCGGAAATTTGAGAAGATAGCTTAGTTTAGTTTTAGAGTTTACACTTTGAGAGCTTTATAGAGAGAGAAAGAAGAGATCCTACAAGACTTTCATGAATTGATTCAAGTTTGAAGATCATTTTATACATTGATGTTGTAATTAGATTCTCCTAGGTAATCTACATTCTTATTCTTGCTTTGATTTCAATTTAGATTGCAATTTCAATTTGATTTCATTTATGTTAGGTTTTGATTTTGATTTTATGATTGTGATAATGATTTTCTAGTTTTGATTGGGGATTGGATGTCCCAACCTAGTTATTGTGTTTGATTTGATGATAATTCTTCCATTGATTCTAGAAATGCTGAATTAGTGTTCTTATGTCAAGTGTGGTTGATGTGTGGATTGATTGGTGCCATTGTGGCCACAATAGGTAGCCAAGTGAGGGAAAGTGTAGATTGCGCGATAGCAGATCTACATGAGTCCTAATTGACCACATCCTCGCCCTTGATCTGGAAGGATGAGGTCCGGGAGGAGTGGTAGACCAAGTGTTCGATAGAATGCCCCATCCGAATGAGGAACTAGGAGTCCGGAGTGTGACGCCACCCGGTGATGGTGCCGTGGGCTCCCTTGATTGAGCCCGAGTCACATTGTCTAGAATCCCCGAAGTGTTGTTAAGCACGAGACCTAGATAGGACATCTATTCCCTTGTTTCTTTTGTTTTTTCACCTTTGTTTTGCCTTGTTTATCCCTTGTCTTATGATTTCATTCTTTTCTAGCAATTCATGTAACTCTTGCCTTTTAACATCCTAAATGCTAACACATAATTTGATTCCAATTTGTCATCCTTGAGAACACGACACTCGGGGAAATTTTTCCTCGTTTTAACCTCCTTTGATCCACCACCACTAAAACTACTCTTTCAATAACCGACGTCGTATTTCCAAAATAACCGACGTAAAAAAGGTATTTTCGTAGTAGTGATAAATGCAATAAACAAATTTTTGTACAATAAAAATTCAAAAATCATATATTGATTTCTATTTATTTTTGAAATATTTTTTAAAACATTAAACGTGATTGCAACAAGCTAAGTATGTTTTCTCTATGAGTATTGAAAAGAATGTGATTTAATTCAGCGAAGATCTATTGTCTTTTGTGGCAATTTCAAATTTAGTCCCAAACAATTATTTTTGTCATTTTACACCCCAGACTATCATATTTTTTCATTCATTCCATAATCTCTTCCTATCCATACATCTCAATTTATAAACTGGCCCTAATAAACTCCTACAAATAAGGAAAATAAGGATAGAATATAAATGTTGTAATCAGACAAAAAAAGCAACCAGAAGGAATAACAAAATAAATAACGGTAAATATCTACAATATTATTCCGGCTATTTGGTTCATAACATTACTCCCCCCCCCCCCCTTTGAACTGATCCTTGCCCCTAAGGATCAAAGTTTGGAAATTGTTTAACTATGTGGTGGAATTCTTCCCAAGTAACTTGCTAGCATTCATGGATTCTCCAACCTATTCAGACCCTACTTCTGTTTGTTATGGCTCTCTGTTGCCTTTTTTTTGCCATTCATTATCCTCCTCCAAGCCTTCTATTACAACAACGGAATGTTTGGGCTTACAGTTATAGTTATACTGCCACCTTTCTTTGTAGTTGAAACATAATCTTTGACCCCTCAATCTATCAATCTCCAACTTTCTCATATCTATTGTATTAATAGCTCCTTCGTGTCCATGTTGTAGCAGTCTAGGAGTGTCATTAGGATTTAAAGCTTGGTTTCTCTGTGGACATGGGAGCTCAGGAAAGAATTCTAGAGCCTTCATCCTTTGTTCAAAATGCTTAGCTAGCCAATATATATACTTCCAATAAAGCCAAGCCTACCAATCTTCACAAAACACATTACAACAGTTTTCAAACAACTGATATAGGTTTTTAGGAAATAATATTCAGTTAGGTATGGATGTGCTACTAACATGAGGGCTCTCAACTCCTCATATTTCTTAGTGAACTCCTCTACTCCTCCCACTTGTTTGAACATTTTAAACTCTTCTTCAATATCTATCCCATTAGAACTAAACCTTATGCAAACAACCTCAACAAAGTGATATATATGAATATTCTTCCTATTATCAACTAGATACACTTTGAGCTAGGTTTTCGCCCTCCCATTCAAATGATATACCACATAATCCATAAACTGAGCAGTAGGAATTTGATAAACTTGAAAAAATTTCTCACATTTCATTACCCAAGATCTGGGG
The DNA here is from genome assembly GCF_003576645.1 of Ipomoea triloba. Lineage (NCBI taxonomy): Eukaryota > Viridiplantae > Streptophyta > Magnoliopsida > Solanales > Convolvulaceae > Ipomoea > Ipomoea triloba. Next base: position 16,043,109 of record NC_044924.1, on the reverse strand, counting down.
TTACTATAATCAAACTTTGGAAAATCCCATTTGGGTCTCAGGTTCTAGAAGGGGTTTACGGGTAGTCTATGCTCATGTTCAGTAGGGCGCTCTACATGTGCAGCAGTATTATCATGTATAACAGGATCCATAGGCACATGGTTAGTGTCTTGACAATCAAGGGTGGAAGTGTTTTGATTTATGCTACACTCTCCCCTTTCATAATGAATAGATAGAGAGACATTGGGTGATGGAGTGTTACATGCTCCATTTATTGACGAGATGTTGCCTGATGGTGGTGTGCTCAACAAGGGTAGAGGCGGCAAAGTCAGTCTAATAGCTCTCATCATCCTAACTTCCAAATCATTCATCTTAACAGTCATTTGTGCAGTAATAAGATCCACTATCTCCTGCCGATTTCGTGGCCAATTGAACTTTTATTTCTGTAAATTTCTCACTAAGCTCTTACACATGTTTCCCAAGATCGGTTTGGGTAGTGTTTTGCGTAGCCATGGGCTCTGATATCAAGTGTGATGCCCCAAGGACCCACAACAAAATTATAGAAGGGGGAAGACTGATATTTGCAGAAAAGATAAGAGAAAAGAAAAATATAGAGAGAATGAAGAAGAAAATGAAAGGGAGAATGAATTGTAGATAATTGTAAAGAAGATAACTTAATTTCATTCATTCCATAATCCCTTCCTATCCATACATCTCAATTTATAAAGTGATTCTAATAAACTCCTACAAATTAAGGGAAGGATGGAATATAACAGTTGTAATCGGACAAAAGAAGAAACTAGAATGAATAACAATAAATATCTTCAATATTATTCTAACTCCTTGGTTCATGACATTTTCTTCAGCCCCAAATCCTCCATCTTAATGAATGAAAGCTTATCAAATGTGAAATAATAGGATTTGAATAGGTAGGATCTTGAAATCAAATCCTTGCATGTTCTAGTTTCATATATACAAGACTTGATCCCAAATTAGTCATCCTCATAGTGTATCCTATATTTGAGCCAAGGTGGAGAATTAAGGATTTTGCAAGACTCCACTTTGTAAACTCCCACAAGGCCAAGCCCAACCACTAGGATGATGAGCAATGGAATAATGACCTGCAGTACTCCAAGGATGGGAGTGTGGGATCTGAAGAAAACCACTAGGTTGCTCACCACAAACACCACCACTAGAGCAACAACTTGGCCAATTGCAACCTGGGTAGCCTTAGCAAATTATCGCACTCGTACAGTCCGATGTACACCAAATATATCAGTGTGAACACGATTGAAATGGATATAATAAAAGGCTATAATGGCTACCACATTCATAAATTAAAGTTTCTCATATAAAATAGTTTACATTTCTTCTTAGCTACTGGTTGAGATGACTCTAGGGTGAAGAAGATAAAGAAAATCGATGGCTAAAGAAGATGAATAAAACCATAGTATAAAATCAAAAATAAAACGTGATGAGACAAAAATAGCCTTACCTAAAATGGAGTTTCATCAGAAAAGTCATCGAAATGACCAAAAGTGTCCAAAATATGATAATCAGGGGTGTTAAATGGAAAAAACGGTTGGGCTTTGGTACCCGAGGGTGGATCATTCGAGTTAGTGGGCTATTCTGATGCTGACTTTGCAGGTTGCAAAGTTCACCGAAAGAGTACTTCCGAAACTTGTCAATTCTTGGGAGGAAGGCTCGTTTTGTGGTTTAGCGAAGTAAGCATAATGCAGTGCTGAAATCCATCAATTGGTATCAGAGCCAATGTCACGACTTTGAATCAATGGCGAGGCAAAAGCCGAGTCCAGTCCCAAGTGGGATGTGGGCATAGGTCGGGCCAAGTCCAAGCTCGTGAGGGGGATTAGTGGGTGCAGAGGCTAAGGACTGAGTCAGGCATGTTGTGCAACTGGGCTTGGTGCTGCGAGTGAGATTGTTGGGCATCGGCAAGATTGGCCGAGTTCAGCTTTTGCTCGATTTGAGACTTGACGATGTGGCTTATCATGGAGTGATGTAGTTAAATGGTTAATGTCCACCTACTTATCACCAATTGATTTTAAGTAGGATATGTCAACTAGATAGCCAAAGAACGTTATTACAACAAGCTAAGTAAATTGCAGTATTGCAAAAATCGCGCCTAGGTGCCGGTTAATTCCCGCCTAGGCGCTAGGTGTCGGTCGACCGCCTAGCATATCACCTTAAATGGTGGTCTAGGCGACCGCCTAAGCACCGTCTAGGCCGTTTAGACGTTGTAACACCCCCATTTTTCAAGACCAAATTTTGCTTAAATTTTTTTTCTCTCAATTTAAAATTTACTAAAATCATAGTGAAAGCATTTACTATCCAAAAAGAAATACATGATTCAGAACCCAAAAAATTTTCAAAACTTAATGAGGGTATTACCGCCACACTTAGGCAACTAACAAACCTAAGTGCTAAGGCTAAACTACAAAACAAGAATTCTTAAGGGAAACATCATTCCTAAACTTTAGTCTTTTTAATCATGACAAATTATACTACTAATCCATGAGACATGCTGCAAGTTATCCTAGCGCTCTCTTCAAGCAATTCCATCTTTCATCCACTGCTTTTCAAGCAAATCAAATAACAACAACATACAATAAAAGGGGTTAGCAACACATGCTAAGTAAGGGACTAGTAGTATATTTGGTCAAGTCTAAAAGTTTGGTTTTGGGGATGATGTATGTTTTCCCTTAAGAACTCTTATTTTGGAGGATTTATTTATTACTCTTGTTTTGTGGTTTAGCCTTAGCACTTCGGTCTGTCGGTTGCCTAAGTGTGGCGGTAATACTCTCAATTAAGTTTTGAAAAGCTTCCGTATTCTGAATGAATTTTAAATTGGAAAAAAAATTAAGAAAATTTTTGTCTTAATTTGGTCTTGAAAAATGGGGGTGTTACAGGCCTCCTAGCCGCCGACTAGACCTCCTAGGCACCGACTAAGCCGCCTAGTCGGCCGATTAACTATTGTTTTTTTAATGGGTTATTTCACTCAAAACAACATCATTTTGAGCGAAATAACCCTAAATTGTACGAACTCTAGATATTTTTTAGGTTAATATTTAATATTTTAGTATTAGCTATTAAAGTATATTATATAATTTATAATTATTAGTCTTTAAAAAATTAAAAATACTTAAAAAAACTTTAAAAAAAATAAAACAAAAAATACACGGACGCCTAGGCGCTGATTAATCCCTGCCTAGGCGTCCTAGGCGCTAGGCGCTCAGGGAGCGCTTAGCGATTTTTTCAACCATGGTAAATGGTGATTTCTACAAAGGTTGTTGCTCTGTATTCCATGACTTCTCTCTCGATGTCAAAGCTCTCTCGTTTTTCATCCTTGCCTACAATAGGTAGTGTGTTCTTCCTTCTCCAACATTAGGAAAGAGAGGTTTTAGTTGTTACACCTTACACCTCAAAGTACACATGTACTGCAGCAATAGATTGTAGTCCCTACAGTTGGTCAAGTCTTCACAACCATGGCTCCTCAAAAAAAATTAATTTCATCCAATTCGACCTACCAACAATTGGAATAAGAAAAACGGGCCTATATGCAGTTACTATCACTTCACTAGTCACATGGTGGATAGTGTTACAAACCACATGGCTATCCTCCAGGTTACAAGCCAAAATCAAAAGGTATAAGAGAAACTAATTTTGTTTCAACAAGTGTTCATGCCACTCCACAATTTGAAAGTATATTTTCTAATTTATAGTATGGTGATAGTAAAAATATTTGGATTTCGGACACTGGTGCAACGCACCATATTATCAATGATAAAATGTTGTTGTCTAGTCCTAAAGAGGCATCTCACTACACCAAAAAGGCTATTTAGCGGCGGTTAATTTGTTATTTAGAGGCGGTTCTCCAACCGTGTCTAAATAGTGTGTCGGGAAGGATTTAGAAGCGGTTTTAGACAAGTGTGGGAATTGTTGATCAGCATTGCATTTAGCGGCGGTTTTGGAACCGCTTCTAAATATAAGGTAATTTACTTTGCTTTTTGTAGCGGTTCTCTAACTGCCTCTAAAAATGAAGTACTTTACTTTTGCATTTAGCGGCGGTTTTGTAACCACCACTAAATATATCTATTTATTTGTACGTTTAAATTTTAGTGGCGGTTATTAAGTGTCGCTAAATATTTTTCTTTATTTATTTTTAAAAATTTTAGTGACGGTTATTAAGTGTCGCTAAATATTTTTTTCTTTATTTAATTTTTAAAATATTAGAGGCAGTTATTTAAGTGTTGCTAAATAATTTTATATTTTCATAATTAAGTGTCACTAAATAATTATCATTTAATTATATTTCTTCAAAAATCTTTATATTCAAATGTGTATTGCAATCACAAATAAACTCTATGTAACATTCAAATAATAACATTCAATAGTATTCAATAATATTAATTAATAGCTAGTAATTTTTTATAACAACAATCACTATTAATTTTAGCACAGTATTAAATAGTATTTTTTTTTTATAACAAGTGATCCTAGCAAAAACACAAACTCCATACAAACATATTAATTCCTTGCAAGTGATTCCGCACAAACATATTAGTTCCCTGACCAGATCATAGTGTCTATTGGCAGCTGTCAATCGGGGATGCAAACCACCACTGGTCACCCGTGCTCTCCCCACCGGCCATTGAAAACAAATTGTTTGTAAAAGTCCACTTCAAAAGAATAAACAAAAGGTTGTAGCTACCCCAGTACCTAAATGTTGGATACATGAAAATTATATAGGGAAATGAATTACAATTTTAGTCGTAGTAGTGGTAGCACTTACACTAAGTAACACAACTGTTCCAGAGCATGAGAAGATCTAAATGTCACATAGGCTATACTTGCATGTTCACCAGCTCTGTATTAAAAAACAGATACTTGAATATTAACACAAGACAACAAACATTATATGCATTCAGAGGTAATAGATTATTCCTTATCATAATGTACACCAAAATGTAATAATACTAACAGGAAAAGGGCAATACAAATAAAGGCATCACTTTCTACCTCTCTTTTTTGCTTACTAGTGTGCAACAGGTAGAAGAAAAGGCAATGGACAGGTAGAATCAGCGCAGCTGTTTGTTGACCCATCTGGAAAAATGAAACATTCAACTAAATCCAACCTTGATATGCATTACCATGTAGTATAACTCAACAAACAGTATCCAGTCCACGGAAAAAGAAATACAAGTTGTGACATCCAAAGGAAGAATCTTAACAGTTGCATGAGACATGCATTATTTAGGCCGACTATTTAGCTCCGTTGAAACCATATTATTAAAATAAAACATTAAACTACTTACAGTTGCCTCCACTAAAAAATATCATAGTTGTTGTTGTTGTTGAGACATTGGCCGACGCATATCCATGAACCTTTTTTATCTTGGCATACCTACATATCCACCAATTAAAAGCCTAATATTAGTGAACTCAAAGAATAAAACATAAATGAAAAAAAAAAGAAAAAAAAAAGAAGAGCAAAGCTCTAGGAGAGAAAGCATGTTAACCTGTACAATTTAATCTGTATCTGTTCTTTCAATTCCACTATCAATAACAGTGGTTATTTCATCATTTAGTGCTCTTGTTAACTGCAAATTTTCAATCTCATTCAAATATTTAGACGTGCAAAAGTTATAGATAAGAAATTTAGGTTAAAACCAAGCATTCAAATACAAAAATTATGGCAGAAACTTGATATTCTCACCAGAATTCTCTCCAAATATTTTTCCCTAATCTGGCCAGCCTCAACTCGCTTCTTCTCTAAAATTATTCCACTGAGAAAATTAATACCGATTCAGCTAAATAGCTAATACACAACACAAAGCAAAATTATACAAACCAAGTTCATGTTGTTGCTTGAATGAACTTTTCGCCATCCTGTCTAATTACTGGAACCTAAAAAGTTGAAAATCTTTTCATTAATTCCGAGTACCCAAACACAATCATAATGCTTCTAAACAAATTCAGAACAACAACAAAGAGAATGAAGCACTAAACTTAGGTCGTTGTCTCTTGTAATTTCGGTAATATTTACATCTAAGTTTTGGGTTATCTAAGAAAATCTAAAACAATCAATCAATGGAAAATACAAAAAGTAAAACCAACCTAGAATGATCGGGTTTGAAGAAAGCAGATTATTTGCAGACTCGAGTGAGTTCTTGTACTCTGGCATACCTACACAACAAATGAAAAACAAATTTCATTTTGCGTTCAGTTCAAGGGTTAGTGATATTAAAGAATAAAACAGAAATGAACAAAAAATAAGAAGAAAAAGAGCAAAGTTCTAGGAGAGCAAGTATGTTAACCTATACAATTAAATCATTATCTGCTCTTTGAATTACACTATCAACAACAGTGGTTATTTCATCATTACATTAATATATACACAACTTAAAGGTATGGAATGGAAGTCTAGATTATAAGTGTGACAAGGATTGTTCGTATGGGTTAGTGGATGGTTAAGGTATGGAGGGTGTTAAAACGAAGAGTCATAAACTCCCCGAGTGTCGTATCTCTCACGGATGACAAATTGGAGAATATACGGCTTTGCTACCTTGGTTGGTTTGAATAACATTAAAATGGATCATGTGGATTTTGGTAAAAAGGAGATATTAAGAGGGCAAAGGTTAATGAAATGAAGAGGTAAACAAAGGGAAATAGAGGCGGATGGGGCGAAGATATCATGGAGATTGGTTAGAAGGTGTAAGGTAGAGTATTGATTTCTATTGAGTCATGATTGAAGGAGCTTGAAACATAGTCTTGAGTGACGTCACACTCAAGCTCCCAATCCTCAGTCGGTTGGGGAATTTTATCAAACACCTTGTCTACAAGTTCCCTCCGGATCTCATCTTCTCAGATTGAGAACGGGAGATGTGGGTATTGGGCTACATCTCTTTGCGATATCTCACCAAAGAGATGATCCTACACTCTTGGAGAGATCGGGGCGCTCGATCCAACAAGATCATACAAGACATACTCACAAATTCAATATTTCCCAAAGAAATCAAACTCATAATCAAATTAGATCATGAACACCAATCATCCATTCAATCTAGCCCCTATCCTAGGGATTAGCCTCTCATAGGCTTTAACAACATCAAAGCATCAAAATAGAAAAGCATATCTACAAGATCAATATATAAAGTAAACAACTTTAAGGAAAAAGGAAAAGTAAGAGGAAGCCAAAGAGAAAACAAATCTTTAATGAAAGAGGTTACCCAAAAGATCTTCAAAGCTATGGAGATCTAGTTCTCTTCTCCAAAGAGCTCCTCCTTCTCCCCTAATCCTCCCTAAACCTAACCTAAAATGTAGAATAGAAAAATGTGACAAAAGACTCCCTAAACCTAGCTGAAATGTCCCTTAAATACTAAAACATCTCGTGGGCGTGGTTTCATCATTTCCGTTTCCTTTTGTTGTTTCCGGTTTGGTCTTTGTGTATTCCCCTGTGGATTGATTCTTCCTTGCAACGATTTATGCTCTCTTTTGGTTGATTTCAGCTTTCATTCCTGTGGGAATTCTACAAAACACTCCACACAGAACTCATTTGCAATTCGTTAGTAAAATAGCATGTAAACACGTAATTGCACTCTCTAAGACTTATTTTTAGCAAGAAATCAACTTAATAAGTTATAGAAAAATAGGTACTTTTGGCGCTATCAAAGTGAAAGATTAATCTAACAGCAGTGAACAACAACGTAAGACATCATAATCTAATAATGTGCTAGAAAAATTAGGGAAATTAAGAGCAAAGGATTAGGCCTTCCACCTGATGAATTAATGGCATAGTGTCTGCCTTCAACAACTCAAGTTATTGACTACAGTACTACACTATAGCTAACAAACATGATGATTAATTATATATGGGTTCATACAAGATGCATGAATGCATTTATAAACCAAAATTCCTAATTTATTTAATTATTTGAATAGCAAAGTGAAAATAAGCATGTTGGCAAGAACGCCATGCAATTTGGTTCCATATGGAATCTGCAAATACAACAATATGGCCTAAAGCCTAATATGCATTCTGCAAATCTGCAATTCTTCAAACATGGAACAGAGTACGTAATATGCATATATAGTTTGCAGAATTGAAGATTTGTATATGGATTTCATACGCTATGCGCCTATACAATTTGGTTCTATATGGAAGCCACATTCTGCCATTCCTAATTCCCAAATCATAATACCTTTGCAATTGTAGAATGCAGATTACACAGGCCATAAAAAATTTAGGAATTTCCTAAATTCCTAATTCCATACGCTATGCAATATGGATTTTGCAAATACAACAATACAACCTAAATTCCTAATTCCCAAATCATAAAATACCTTTGCAATTTAGATTACACAGGCGATTAGGGCATAGGCGAAGCCGCGAAGGCACTGCGAAGACGATTAGGCGAAGGCGTGGTGAGCCGGCGAACTAGAGAGTGGCGAAGGCGCGCTGCTAACTGGCGATTGTCGTGTGTGTAGATTTGTAGATTTACTTGTGATTGCAGCTTTTAATGACTTCATTATTACTGTTGAGGAGATTTTAGTGGTTTTTGTAGCGGAGGGCGAGAGGCAGAGGCGACGTTTTGCAATTTTGGGAGCAGCCGAGCAGATCAAATAAAATCACTTTTTTCAAAAAACATTTAGCATTAAACATAAATATTACTCCCTCTGTCCCATTTTACCTGTCCTATTTACTATTCATTGGTCAAACCAACTCTTTCTTCTTTGCTTATTTTCTTTAGTAATTTTTATTATTTTTAAATTTAATTTTTTGTGTTTAATAGTACTTTTAATGTAGTTTCTAAATATATAAATTTTATATATTAATGCTAAACTTAATATTATAAAAAATTGGATTAAAAATTACTTCAGTCAAGCATCGTTAAACGAACCAGACAACCATTTTGGGACGGAGGTAGTAATTATAAAAAAAATTTAGCATTAAATATAAATATTAATTGTCTTAGAGTTTTAGTGGCGGTTATGATGAACCGCCGCAAGTAATTGTCGCTAACAATTAATTATTTAAGTTTTCATATTAAATTAGTGGCGGTTTTATAACTGCCTCAAAATAATCATTTAGAGACGGTTATATATAACCGCCGCTAATTAAATGTCGCTAAACAATCAATTTGTTGTAGTGTCTGGAGTGCATGTGGAGTTGCCCAGTGGACACAAAGTAAAAGTTACCCATACTAGGACTATAGTTTAGTGTTCTAGCTTTATTTTAAAGGATGTTCTCTATGTACTTGATTTTCAGTTTAACCTGATTTTAGTAAGTCAATTGTTGAGAGATTCTATGTACAACGTATTGTTTATTCCTAATAAATGTGTTATACAAGAATTGGCATCTAGGAAGATGATTGTGATGCAATATAGTGGTAGGTGAGTCAGCGAGACAGACAGTGGCAACATGGATCTCTGAAAAGGTATTTTTTGGACTGCTGAAGCATGGATCTCCGACCTCAACAATCCTCTATAGCTTCATCAGATAGGATTCTTACCCTGTGAGGTATATCGCACATTGGGTTGAGAAGGTGTTGTTCTCTTACTATCTGTATGAATAGTGGATTAGACTCACTGACAGTGGTCCCCTAAATGTAGATACGATTGTATCGAACTGGGTAAACAATACTCTGACTCATTTACTTTATGTTTGATTTATTTTTCTGCACAAGTTATATTTCTATCACATTATCTGGTTAATCAATCGTGATTAGGGTTAAGCGATAATCAAACATTGAAAAAGTTGGGTTAATAAAGATAACCAAGAATTCTTAATCTGGAAATACTAAAACCATATATACACATGTTTTACTATCCAAAAATCATAGAGAGTGTATTTTTCAAGTAGAATATGCTTGAATTATTGGTAGTTTAATGTATCTAATGAGTTGTACTTGACCAGACATTGCCTTTGTGGTTAGCAAACTTAGTAGATATACGAGTAACCACGATGATATGCACTGGAAGGAAATTGTGATGGTTATGAGATACCTAAGGGGTACTCATGACCTCGGATTGCACTACACAAGATATCTTGTTGTACTCGAAGGTTATAGTAACCTAATTGGATATCAGATATTAAGGACTCTAAGTCCACAAGTGGCTACATATTTACGTTAGCCGGTGTAGCCGTCTCGTGGAAATCCTTGAAACAACCCGTGATAGCTAGATCCACGATGGGATTTGAGTTAATAGCCTTAGATAAGTGTTGCGAAGAGGCTGAATGGCTGCGACATTTTCTTGAGGATATTCCTTGTTGGGAAAAACATGTACCTCCAATATGTGTGCATTGTGATAGTCAAACCACAATTGGTAGAGTATGAAGTAATATGTATAATGATAAGTCTAGACATATACATTGTAGACATAATACCATTAAACAACTTCTCACAATTAGTGTTCTCTCGATTGACTATGTGAAGTCAAAAGGCAACGTAGCGGATCCGTTAACCAAAGGGTTAAATAGAGAGTTGACTGAGAAGTTGACACGAGGAATGGGACTAAAGCCCTTGGACTAAAAGTTCTATAGTGGATGCCCAACCTAGTTGGCACTAGGTTCAATGGGACAACTAAATTATAGAATGAAATGTGTCACTATGGGGTCTCAGATTCCCTATCACTCCTCGTTAGAATAGTGACTCTCACACAAGGTTAGCACGTTGATGCTTTAATTATTCGAATTGTTAGTTGACATGTGTGAGTATACGGGATACTTAGAAAAAAATTACCTATGTGAGAGAGAAGTGGGGTCGCTTCAAAAGAGAATTAATTAGGCTCAATTCTTTAGAATTGCAACTCTTGCAAAACCAGAAACAGTGACCCATGACCAAAACGGGCACACTCATGAGAACATAACATAGTTGGGATGTTCCTGTGTAGGATATGTCATCGTCTACACAAACGGCAGTATGTTTCAAAGACAACATAGCATTTTATTGGACAGTCAGTAGAGTAAATATATCTTCACAAAGGAAGGTTCAAAGGGTAATACCTACCTATCCTATGCAAGGATCAACCGTTGAACACAGTCGTTTCGTTTTTACAACCCCAAAAATCAATTTTTCATTCATGTCGGGGATTGTTGAAAAAATAGCATAAAATGACATTTTAAGTGGCTATGTTGTGGTACAAATATATGTGGGGTCTATTGTGGATTTGAATCAAGTCAATGTCGATTCAGGTTCTTCGTAGTGAGACAAAGAGCTCAATATATTGTATGCTCAAAACAAATAATGGGTGAATGCGAAATTGATTCTCAAAATAGACCCATTTGAGTTAGAAAATACAAGGAGATTTGCACCACTATATATAATATATACAAGATTCTTTTAGAATGATGTAGAATTGTATAGCATAGATGGTCTCTCTTGCGCGTCGGGGCTGTGCAAATCAAATCCCAGAATGAGTCTGAAAAAGGCTTGACTCGTGAACGCCGGTAACTGCGGGCACGAATGTCGTCCGAAAAATTGGCTGGCCTTGTAGGCTAAGTTATGCCAATATTTTGTGAAAAAATTTTCAACTCAAAGCCATTGTCCGAAAAGTAACTTAGTGGGTTCCAAACAGTGCTAGATATTCCACTCTTCGGTTGCTAGTACCCACCGAAGAGTTACTTCTCGGACCAAGCCGAGAAGTCACTTTTACTTCTCGGTTGTCCAAGAAGTTGACTTCTCGAACTAGAATCGAGAAGTGGTTTTTTCACTTCTCGGTTGTTGTAACCTTTCGGGTACTATTCAGAGTACCGTTTTGGAACGTATTAATTCTGATTCTAACGGAATTAATTTTCAATCAATTCCAAATTTAAATTTTAGAATTAATTTTCAGATTAATGTTTCTCTGTTATGAAGGTTACACATACTAATTTTAAATATCAGTATAAATGCTAGGTTTAATGTTATTGAATTCCACCTCTCCAATATAAACCCCGGATGTAGCAGGAGATTTTACACACCAGAAAATCCATAGCTTTCTCTCGCGAAACCTTGCTCATCTTCCTCCTCAAAGTTCTATGTTCTACCCTTGTTCTTGTTCGCCGGGCTTATTGTTTGAGTGCTCAAACCATAAGCCGAAACCTGTTTTATCTTGAGAAACCTAGGTTACAACGCTCTTAGCACCAAAGAGAGATATCAAATAAAGTTTAAGGATAGTGTGGGCATCACACGAATCAAGCTTACCTTTTCTACTTTTCGTTCTTGTGATTGTTATTTTTGAGGAATAATATTTTTATAGTATTATATCCCTAACATTTGAAATTGTTACGCACTAAATTATATTCAAATTAATATTAAGGGTGGAAATTAATTTAGAAAAAAAATCATTGTAATTGAGAAATATTCGAAAATATTGACAAATTGTTTAGAAAATGTGATTTCATTTTCCAAGACGACGACCTATTCAAAATTGCATTAAAGCGCCATGCCTTTGATGCCAATATGCCATCCATCAACAATGTCTCATTCCTATAGGAAAGTATCATTACTTCTTTGAAATTTTAAGTTCCCACCAAATACCTCCCTGCCCACTCCCCAGCTAGGGTCTCTTAGTATGTGGGGAAAAGAAAATCAGAAAAAGAATGATATATGAAAGAGTCGTGTTTCTATGGTTACACTTCTATGTAATTGTCTCATGGATTTAATTTTAATTTGGGAGACTTGTCGAATCTATGGTAATTATTTGTTACTTATGATAAAAATAATAATACTTATTAAAGAAAATTTAAAATCAATTTGAAATAAATAAATTGTTACTTATAATAGATATATTGTAATATTTATATGTGAAATTGTGATACTACTTAGTGTAAAATAATTGTTACAAATGATAAATATTGTAATACTTATAATTAAAATTGTGATATTTACAAAGTGTAAATCTAATTTTTTTAGTACTGTAAGCATCGAAAATTTAAAGAATGTTATTGGGTCGTGATCGATAACCGGTTGTTAAATTAATTGCTTTAATTAATTAAATTGGGCTGATATTTATTTAATTAGGTTGATTAAATGGCCTAGTAAATAATTGGTTGGCCTAATTAATTAATTTAAAGTAATTGTTGCTGAACTGTTGGCCCAAATTCAAGGATTATATTTAATTGAGTTGGACCAGACTATCAATTGGGCTGCTCAAATTGACGGGCTTGGACTTGGTTTGGCCAATCAAAAATACATGTGGATCATATAATTTTTAGAAAGATGTGGATATTATAAATCAAGTTAAAAAATATAAAATCATGAACCTGGACGTGATGGTGTCCAGGTACATTCCTTGAATTTAATTCAAAATATTAAATTAAATTCAAGGGATAGAGTTTGTTTGCTTTTTTCTACACCCCACCACTATAAATAGTGGTATCATTTTGAAGTTTAACAAGGCATTGAAGGCATTGAAAATCAGAAGACTTTGAAGCTCTGAAGATTTACATCTCATCGGGAGCACGCCTGCAATTTATTTGCACAAAGGACTCGCTTGCAATTTATTTGCACCGAGCACCTGCAATTATTTGAACTACGTTTGACTTGATCTCCTTCATAGGAGTATGTAGGCAGGTTAGAAATCAAATTATCTAAGTTCAGTCATAACAAAAACAAATCCAATACATGTTCCAAGAGTGGTTCGTCAAAACAAGCATTCATTGGATCAAGATGAAGATATATAATTGTCAAAAGAAAAGCTCACAATGAAAAGCATTGGATTGTCAAGAGGTGGAAAAAGAAACAACAGAAGTCTTATAACCAAAAAGAGAAACTAAAGGAACAAGAACATCAGTCTACAAAAAGCTAAAAAGCCTAAAGCTAAGTAGGTCATCTTTGCATGCCTCTAAGCTCCTCTTCGCCTCGTTCGGGTCTCTTCATCTTCTAGCGTCAAGAGGAGTCAACTCTTGCGGGTGACTTCTACTTTGGCATTTGACTAAATCTTCGGCAACCTCAACAATAGAAGTGTCACAATCACATGCATTTTCGTCCACCCTTTGTGAGATTTTGAAAAGATGAAGCTGAAAAAAATACTCCTTGACATGAGTCGAAAAGGCCTCATATCTTTCAAGACTCCATGGCACGGGTTGATCACTCAAGTTAAAAAGTTTGTGGATTACTCAAGTCAAAAAGTTTGTGAAGAAATCATAAACTTGGGAAAAAGTTCTAAGGCTAAGGCTCGGAGAAAATTATCGCGGAAATGTTCGAGAAAATTTTCATGTCGCATGCACACAGTACCCAAGACATCTCAAACAATGTGTATACAATATATATTATATCCATATATATATAATATATATTATATATACGTACATACGCTACACGCATGTGTTATATATATACATATACACGTGCACAAACATAAATATGCATGTGTATGTTATATATAAATTAAATATGTGGAATATGCATGGTGGACCGTGTATATATTATATGTATATATATGTAATTCGCACAGTACAAATCAAAGAAACTAGTGCATTACATATAATATATATTGTGTATGTATATACACATAATTCATGCAAAGTAAATGTACATTGGGTGGACAAGTAGACGACGTATTACACATATACATCTACACAAACAGTGAGTATGGGATGGATACAAACACAATACATATTAAAATCCAATATGTGCACACAAATGGAAGAATGGCGTGTCAGGCATAGTGAGACATGTGAATATTTGAGTTGTATGTCTACACGCAAAGTAAAGGGGAAGGTGCGCATGGGAATGTGTAAAAGCAAAAGGGCGCAGGGCTCTAGGCTCTCTTTATTCTCAACGTGTACCTATACATATATAGGCTTCATAAATTCAAGAAGAAATACAACAAATATTCGAGCACACCAGACGTGAAAAAAAAAGGACATTAAAACCCAGGGGTCAGTTTTTTCAACCTGGTTTCCTTCGTCTCCTCCCTTAGCGGGTGGTGGTTCCTTCTCCCTCATAAACAGACATGGTGACAACAGCAACGCTCTGGAGCACGTGCATGGTGAGCACCCAACGACTTTCGTCTCTGATGAAAATCTCCGGTGGCGTGAAGTCAGGCAACGGGGGAGCGCAGCCTGGGAAAGTTAATTCCCAGCGGTTGGGAGCAGAGCTTCGTCGAGCAAGTGGCCATGGAGTCAAGTCCAAAGCTTGGAGAGATCTTCCCCATGGTGAGTAACCAGTAGCTTCTTCTCCTCTAATAATAAGTGTACCAGTGGTCGCGAGTCCAAACAATGGCGGCAACAAAAGTGCCGGTCAGTAGCTGCAAATTTTTAGCAGGCCAACATTCTCCAGCGGCGAGCTCGTCGGTTCCCCTTCGGCAGTAGCAGATGTAAGTTCAAGCAGTGGGAGGAAACAACCAAAAAGTTGATTCCTAAGTGGCTCTAGCCCGGTGTTAATTTTCAGCGGAGTCCGACCTCCGTAGTGGGTCCTTTTGCGTCATAGACGAGCGCGGCAACGACAACACGCCGGAGCATGTGTCAGACGACGTACCACTGCTATCTTTTTCCAGCGACAGTGGTCGGGGCGACGATAGAGGTGTGCCTGAGCGACACCCTGCGGCGACGAATTTTCTGACGATGGTGGCCGACGACGTGAAACTAAAAGGTGGTGGCAGGCATTCCGGAAAAATCAATTTCCAAAAATGTTCCGATCCACTGTTGGCGGCGACAGAGACGTGGCGGAGCAATGTCCTGAGACGACCCTATAGCGTGCTCTCCTTCTTCGATGACGGTGGCGGCTGCTCTATGAGCAGCGATGATAGCGAAGATCCGAACAAAGGCGGAAGACATTTCGAAAAATCGATTTTCGAAAAGCTCCGAAGCAGTGTTCATGAAGTGCGATGAGTTCAATGGTGAAATACGCCTTAGATGACGAAGATGCGAAGGAATCGAGACATCCCAACAGTGGTACGGTCTTCTCCAACGTTAATGCCCAGCGGCAAGAGTAGATCCAAACAATATAATGGTGGATGACAACCCAAGAAATCAATTCCTAGGAAGCTCCGATCCAATGTTGGTGAAGATGGCGAGTCCAAACAACGGTGAAAAACAGTCCGGGCTTTGTTCCGCTTCTCAGAGGAAAGCTGCAAAAATTAAAGGCAAATATGTATATATGCATGAATGGGGCATAAGTTAAAGTTGGAAATTACCTGTAGTTTGCTCTCCTCTCGGCTGATATACATTCCAAAGAATGAATGTAGGGCTATTTATAGTGCGTGGTACACAGTCTTTGAGTTTGAGTGGGAGCCTTGAAACATTCCAATTTAGTTTGAAGTAGCTATTTGGGTCATATTTGAAAGAGATATATTCTGCATGATAAGGATATCTTTGTGAAACGAATTTGGACTTGGTTTTATTGGATTTAATCAGTTAGCAAGTCACCATATTTTCACTTACCTGGTTAGGCTTCTTTCAAATTTTGGATAGATATTTACTTTAGCTAAAATTAGAATGGAGATTTGGCTAAAGTTAAAAAAAAATGAGATGGGCTTCGAAGTCAAAATAGATTGATTTGTGTAATATGGACATCTATTGTTGGGCCATTGAAATCAAAATGGCGTCTATTGGGTAATTTGGACTCATTGACAACTGATTAATTTCGAGACTCCCTTCTCTTTGCGTTTGGAGCACGCCAAGCAAGTCTCGAAGGGGCAATTTGTAAGCATCGAAAATTTAAAGAATGTTATTGGGCCGTGATCGATAACCGGTTGTTAAATTAATTGCTTTAATTAATTAAATTGGACTGATATTTATTTAATTGGGTTGATTAAATGGCCTAGTAAATAATTGGTTGGCCTAATTAATTAATTTAAAGTAATTGTTGTTGAACTGTTGGCCCAAATTCAAGGATTATATTTAATTGAGTTGGACCAGACTATCAATTGGGCTGCTCAAATTGACGGGCTTGGACTTGGTTTGACCCATCAAAAATACATGTGGATCATATAATTTTTGGAAAGATGTGGATATTATAAATCAAGTTCAAAAATATAAAATCATGAACCTGGACGTGATGGTGTCCAGGTACATTCCTTGAATTTAATTCAAAATATTAAATTAAATTCAAGGGATAGAGTTTGTTAGCTTTTTTCTACACCCCACCACTATAAATAGTGGTATCATTTTGAAGTTTAACAAGGCATTGCAGGCATTGAAGATCAGAAGACTTTGAAGCTCTGAAGATCTGCATCTCATCGGGAGCACGCCTGCAATTTATTTGCACGAAGGACTCGCTTGCAATTTATTTGCACCGAGCACCTACAATTATTTGCACCGAGCACCTGCAATTATTTGCACCGAAGGACTCGGCACGCCTCCAGTTAAGCATACTCTGAACTCGGTCTACTTCCAGTTCGGCATACCCCGAACTTGGCATAACTCGGCACGCCTCTAGTTCAGCATACTCTGAACTCGGTCTACTTCCAGTGCGGCATACCCCGAACTCGGCATAACTCGGCACGCCTCCAGTCCGGCATACTCCGAACTCGGCACAACACGGCATACTTCCAGTTCAGCATACTCTGAACTTGGCACACTTCCCATTCGGCATATTCCGAATTCGACACACTTCAAGTCGGCATACTTCTAGTAGAGAATCAGAGGACTTCTACACAGAGATTGTACCTGATACCGTAAATGGAACCGGGGGTTACGATTACACTACGAATACGTATGTTTGTGAATAAGTGGGAGAGCGCTCGTAGGTCAGCCGGTCGATCTACCGTAGGGCGACCAGGCAGTCCGAGGCTGAGTGGTATCCCGGGTGGTAAGTAGCTACGAGCGGGTCGCTTAGAATAGCACAGGCTGCTATTGTAGGGCGGTCAGGTTGCAATTACAGAGTGGGAATTTCAAGCGAACGGTTACACGGGGTGTAGACTGTGATATAGATTGTTGTAGGGTGAGATTACAAGTAGTGAGTAGTAGTAGTTACAATCAGATGGAGATGAGAAGTGAGGGGGAGACCCCTCCTATTTATACTAAATCAAGTCGGTCTACGCATTTAATGCACCAGCTGCAAGTGGCTTGACGTGGCGTCTTCTTGTGGGCTTGGTCAGGCGGTCACTCTGCAGGCTACGCGTAGGTTGACTGGTCGAGGTTGCAGAGCCGCAAGTTGTCAATCGCCGGCCTGCAGGCGCAAGGTGGACTGCTTTACTTGTTGTGTAAGATA
This sequence comes from Ipomoea triloba, assembly GCF_003576645.1. NCBI lineage: Eukaryota > Viridiplantae > Streptophyta > Magnoliopsida > Solanales > Convolvulaceae > Ipomoea > Ipomoea triloba. Next base: position 16,024,975 of record NC_044924.1, on the reverse strand, counting down.
AAGTTTCAGCTTGCAGGTTGCGTCACCTTGTTGACCGACCGATCATCCTATGGTAGACCGGTCATCCTACCGTAGACCGGTCATCCTACGGTAGACCGGTCGGGTGTGTTTCCGTCGGGGCGACTCCAAGGGTGATCCGAGAGCATTTTTGTCACAAGGCCTATCGATACGGGCGGTACGGTTGACCACAAGTGATTTATTCCGGTCGGGTTGATGGCTATGACGGACTGGTCGGGTGACTTCTTGTCGGAGCGGCTATACGGGTCAGTCCTTTGTGCATATTTACCCATCACGAGTCCCCCACTTCTTGAATCCACGAGAATCGTTGGGTTCGAGAAGTGAGAATAATTTCTTTGTAATTTGTTCCAATCAGCTTGTCACGAACAAAGTTCCACTCGGTCGGTCTACCGTAGTCTTCCCGGTCGGCCTACAGTAGTCTTCCCAGACGGTCTACAGTAGTGTTCCCGATCTGTAACACCCCAATTTTTCACATCTAGGATTTATTACGAAATCCCTAATAGTATACATCACAGCGGAAGCTAATAATTCAAAAAGCAGAAAACTGGGTGTTACCGCCACGCTTAGGTATCTTTCCTATACCCAAACGCTAAGGATAAACTTACAACCTCAAATAACCATATCAATATCCAGATATGTACATATGGAAATAATCCCTCAGGATGTCTATTCTAGGATAGAGTAGTCTTCCACCTCGACTTCCATCCTATTCAGAGCTCATCGGGCCACAGAGGCCCACGCTAGACTGCATCTAATAAAGTACACAATGAAGTGTAGTTAGCGCGACGGCTAAGTAAGGATATCCATTATCACTCGAAAATAAACAAAGGTTTTCAAAATAATTATTCAACAAGAACAAGGTAAGATAACATTACCCAACAATCGCAATCAACCTGCAAACATTTTTAACAACAAGTAATTTCACTTCATTTCAGTAAATCGAGCAAATAACTCAGTCATTAATTCACCCGATGGTTAGCTCTCACACATCACCCATGGTACACAATTCTCGCCTTACTCATAAGTGGGGTACGAAACACATCCACTAATAGATCTCGGTGGGGTACACAACACATCCACCTT
>NC_044924.1:16016781-16023194 GCF_003576645.1 Ipomoea triloba | reverse complement strand
TAAACCCAGAAAATTCCGTTTTTTCCCTTGGCAGTGTGCTGTTTTTCTCTCTGGACCAGTTTAAGAAAAATATGCGAAAACCATACTTATACTACTCCGATCATTATGAAATTTTATATGTAGGTTCTAAACGTGTTGATCTACATGTCTACAAAATTTGGAGTCAAAATGCCTTACCAATTTTTCCCAATAATTTTCGAAAGTCACTGCTGGAAACTAGTTTGGTTTTTACTCAATAATTTCACAAGTATAAATTTATATGGGCATGAATACAACCTATACATGCATAAAATAGCTATAACATGTATATTAGAATTTACCAAAAATCAAAGTAAGGATTTTTGAAGCCAATTTATAGATCCATAACATAACACATAATCATCACGTAAAAATTCCTAACCGTATAATTTCCTAGCAATTGTTTATATTCAAGTGATTGAGCCAACTTAAGGGATTCCTTACCTCAATAGAAACCTTTAAAAACCGTACTAGTTGATGGTGTTTTCCTTAGATTTCTTCTCCAAAAATCCTAAAGAAAATGTCACCATAACAATAATATTATCTTGTATTAAACATTAACCCTTATATTCTAGAGATGATTGAACCATCAAAGCTTAAAGTCTTACCTAGACTTGGTCACTTGAATGGGAAAAAAAATGAGTGGAAGTTCTAGATGACAAGTGGAAGTCTTGAACAATTTTCTTCTTCTTCTACCTTAGTGGATTTTCGAAAATGGGATGAAGAGAGGAGAGAGATGATCACAATGCTAGACTAAGCTTTCTTTCTTCTTCTCCTTAGTGTAATTCGAAAATGGAGTGGAGTAGGAGAGAGGTGATGTGAGCTTTGTCTTGCTAATTACTCAATCAAGTGCAAGAGCACCATGCTTCCTATGTCATCACATTTAATGATCCAATCTAGAGTAGGATTTGCTTTGCCACATGTCAACACCCCATAAATCCCTTATGAAGATATTAATCTAATTGGCCAGTTTAAGCTTAAATCAGATGAATGTTCGGAGAATTATAACTTATTTCGGGAAAATTCTAATACCAAAATTATCGTAAAAATATTCTCGTCGCAAATCACCAATTTTGGGAATTTTCCGGTAATCCGCCAAATTTAGGTTCAGAGTCCGTAACAATTTATCCCTTACAGTCCAAATAGAATTTCTCTTGAGCTAATCAAAAATTCAGGCTTAATCGTATGATACTTAATAATCCCAATTCTAGAAAAATTCGAATTGAATCTACGTCCTTAAAATTTTCTCGGTTCGCAACCGATACGTAGTTCGTAGCTTATCGATAATTAATCCTTAAGAGAAAAAGTTATTTCAAGCTCCGAATGGTTTTCTCTTAAATGTCATAGCTTAAAAAAAATTATATCGCTATTCTCGAATTTTAACTATGCCGTGAAAACCGAGGGGTTACAGTCTTCCCCCCTTAAAATAGTTTCGTCCCCGAAACTTCCTTCTCGTTTTCCATGGATTCAAAGTAGATCATCACTTAATTCTTATCTCCAAGATTATCACTTAGGCTCTACTACTTTCTTATTTCCAATATTTCATAGCCTAAGCTTCCCAAGGTTCGAATAGCTTCTGACCTCACTTTGTAGCACATAAATTTCCACATAATAAATTTCAACCCTTAACACGGCATTTTAAATCTCATCAATATAAATCACCTTTAATCCATTAGAGTATATCTTGAGGAAATCCTACACATTCAAATACGTATATAAAAATACATACCGAAAATATCTGTAACCCTTCCAGGAGGTTGGTAAGGTCATTGCCTTTTTCATAATCCAAAATCGTCCAACAACTATTTCCTCAGGGTTCACCATATACAATCTTTACATCAATAATTCCATATAACAATTACCTCCATACACATCATGGTAATATCTTTACCTTACTTTTTCCATATAACAATTCCCTCAATATTTATCCTAATATCATTACTGCTCAAAATTCCTTTAAACCAAAACTCATTCACCAATAGAGATATTTTCAACTCTCAAAATAAATACCCAAGGAATGACTCCAATATCTCAAAAATTATTATGCAATAAATAATTTCAATATCTCAAGACATCCAAAGGATAATTTCCATTATCTCAAAATAAACATCCAAAAGATAATCCCATTACCTCATCCAAAAGATAATCTCAATCTCTCAAAATAACTACCAAATAAAGAGTACCCAACTCTCACAATAACCACCAAAGATAACTCTTCGAATAATTGATTAAACTTTTCATATGTCCAAAAATAGGTATTATATAAAATATCAAGGATCCAAATGGAAGGTTTCAACTTCTAAACCAATACCGAACCAACCGGACGAATCCACGAACCGGTGGCCAAAACCAAATCAAAATCAAATCCAAACCAACCGGACGATTCCATGAACCGGTGGTCAAAACCAAATAGAGAGATCTCAATTCTCATCATTATAATCATAATCATAATAATAATATTCATAAAGGATAGTTCGAAACCTCCAAATAATTACCACTCTTCGGGACAAAATATACAAATAACCCTATCTTTCAAAATATCATGTCTTACATCTATAACCCAAAATTACTTATCCAATGTCATATATGATGTCCATAACTTTCATATTCATAATATCCACATACCAATATTTTCTTTTTCACAATCCATATACCAATAATCTCCTCACCAAGTCTCTTCAACATCATAATTTCATTACTTACCATAATCGCTATACATCTAATAATTTCACTAACAATCACTAGAGCAACCAATATGTATTCTCATCAAATAATTTCATAAGACGTGTACTCACATTTTCCCAAAATCCTTTAGCCTAAAGACAAAGGGGTGTATATCCCAAAATTAGCATAAGCAAGTAAGTTCCATTTCACTCCGTAAAATACGGGCTTGGGTTTTATGGTTTTCAACAATCATATTCTTTCCAAAATCGTATAGATATATATATCATTTGTCTCATAATCTTCATAAAATATTTTCCCAAAAATATATGTGGAGATATCATTTTCCAAAAAGTTTGTGAGATTTCCGGCTCACCCCGGCAGCAAGTATTCTTATCCTCCAAGACTAAATATGTACATATAATTTCCAAAATATATCATTTCCTCATGATAAATATTTTCTTCAAAAATATATATATAATTTCTCAAAACACATTTTTCTCCACAATAATTCACTCCATAAGAATACATCATTCCTCATAGGAATGTACATATACTAAAATTCCAAGCCAAGCATTTACTCAACACACGGGTTTGACCCGTAAAAATCCATTCTCGATAATTTGAGAATCCACACACATATTATGCAATGAACTTGTGATCACATGAACATTCTTATGCACATAAATTGTAAAACACGTAGTTTTGTTATCATAGCATACCATATATGAATATACATATATATGGGGTAAATAATAATTTTAGTGAACATGAAATCTTACTCGTAACAGGGCGTACCAAACTCTATCATCGATAACAATGATCTCAAATCCTAAGCTTATCACAAAGATGTCACATCTTACAAAGGTCTCACAGCCTAGGCTCCAATCTAACCTCCAAAGATTCGAACCGCCTTAATACCAACTTATAACAGAGCGTACCAAACTCTGTTTCCAAGAACTTCTAACCTTAAGCTCCGATAGATTCCACTTTGTAACAGAGCTTCACCAATTCTATCATCGATAACAAGGATCTCAAATCCTAAGCTCTGAACTACACTATGTAACAGAGCTTACCAACCTCTATTGCCCATGGCGAAGATCTCACAACCTAAAGCTCTGATCTATCTCCAAGATCTTATAACCTTAGGCTTTCAATTTTCACTTAGTAACAAAGCGTCTTAAGCTCTACTGTCCCAAAACAAGGATTTCAAATCCTAGGCTCTGATACCAATTTGTAACACCCCAATTTTTCACATCTAGGATTTATTACGAAATCCCTAATAGTATACATCACAGCGGAAGCTAATAATTCAAAAAGCAGAAAACTGGGTGTTACCGCCACGCTTAGGTATCTTTCCTATACCCAAACGCTAAGGCTAAACTTACAACCTCAAATAACCATATCAATATCCAGATATGTACATATGGAAATAATCCCTCAGGGTGTCTATTCTAGGATAGAGTAGTCTTCCACCTCGACTTCCATCCTATTCAGAGCTCATCGGGCCACAGAGGCCCACGCTAGACTGCATCTAATAAAGTACACAATGAAGTGTAGTTAGCGCGACGGCTAAGTAAGGATATCCATTATCACTCGAAAATAAACAAAGGTTTTCAAAATAATTATTCAACAAGAACAAGGTAAGATAACATTACCCAACAATTGCAATCAACCTGCAAACATTTTTAACAACAAGTAATTTCACTTCATTTCAGTAAATCGAGCAAATAACTCAGTCATTAATTCACCCGATGGTTAGCTCTCACACATCACCCATGGTACACAATTCTCGCCTTACTCATAAGTGAGGTACGAAACACATCCACTAATAGATCTCGGTGGGGTACACAACACATCCACCTTTCCAACTCTCACGTGGGGTACGAAACACATCCACGTTTAACTCACAGTGGGGTACGAAACACATCCACCTTTAATTCACGANAAGACAAAGGGGTGTATATCCCAAAATTAGCATAAGCAAGTAAGTTCCATTTCACTCCGTAAAATACGGGCTTGGGTTTTATGGTTTTCAACAATCATATTCTTTCCAAAATCGTATAGATATATATATCATTTGTCTCATAATCTTCATAAAATATTTTCCCAAAAATATATGTGGAGATATCATTTTCCAAAAAGTTTGTGAGATTTCCGGCTCACCCCGGCAGCAAGTATTCTTATCCTCCAAGACTAAATATGTACATATAATTTCCAAAATATATCATTTCCTCATGATAAATATTTTCTTCAAAAATATATATATAATTTCTCAAAACACATTTTTCTCCACAATAATTCACTCCATAAGAATACATCATTCCTCATAGGAATGTACATATACTAAAATTCCAAGCCAAGCATTTACTCAACACACGGGTTTGACCCGTAAAAATCCATTCTCGATAATTTGAGAATCCACACACATATTATGCAATGAACTTGTGATCACATGAACATTCTTATGCACATAAATTGTAAAACACGTAGTTTTGTTATCATAGCATACCATATATGAATATACATATATATGGGGTAAATAATAATTTTAGTGAACATGAAATCTTACTCGTAACAGGGCGTACCAAACTCTATCATCGATAACAATGATCTCAAATCCTAAGCTTATCACAAAGATGTCACATCTTACAAAGGTCTCACAGCCTAGGCTCCAATCTAACCTCCAAAGATTCGAACCGCCTTAATACCAACTTATAACAGAGCGTACCAAACTCTGTTTCCAAGAACTTCTAACCTTAAGCTCCGATAGATTCCACTTTGTAACAGAGCTTCACCAATTCTATCATCGATAACAAGGATCTCAAATCCTAAGCTCTGAACTACACTATGTAACAGAGCTTACCAACCTCTATTGCCCATGGCGAAGATCTCACAACCTAAAGCTCTGATCTATCTCCAAGATCTTATAACCTTAGGCTTTCAATTTTCACTTAGTAACAAAGCGTCTTAAGCTCTACTGTCCCAAAACAAGGATTTCAAATCCTAGGCTCTGATACCAATTTGTAACACCCCAATTTTTCACATCTAGGATTTATTACGAAATCCCTAATAGTATACATCACAGCGGAAGCTAATAATTCAAAAAGCAGAAAACTGGGTGTTACCGCCACGCTTAGGTATCTTTCCTATACCCAAACGCTAAGGCTAAACTTACAACCTCAAATAACCATATCAATATCCAGATATGTACATATGGAAATAATCCCTCAGGGTGTCTATTCTAGGATAGAGTAGTCTTCCACCTCGACTTCCATCCTATTCAGAGCTCATCGGGCCACAGAGGCCCACGCTAGACTGCATCTAATAAAGTACACAATGAAGTGTAGTTAGCGCGACGGCTAAGTAAGGATATCCATTATCACTCGAAAATAAACAAAGGTTTTCAAAATAATTATTCAACAAGAACAAGGTAAGATAACATTACCCAACAATTGCAATCAACCTGCAAACATTTTTAACAACAAGTAATTTCACTTCATTTCAGTAAATCGAGCAAATAACTCAGTCATTAATTCACCCGATGGTTAGCTCTCACACATCACCCATGGTACACAATTCTCGCCTTACTCATAAGTGAGGTACGAAACACATCCACTAATAGATCTCGGTGGGGTACACAACACATCCACCTTTCCAACTCTCACGTGGGGTACGAAACACATCCACGTTTAACTCACGGTGGGGTACGAAACACATCCACCTTTAATTCA
>NC_044924.1:15999007-16016055 GCF_003576645.1 Ipomoea triloba | reverse complement strand
AATTCCGTTTTTTCCCTTGGCAGTGTGCTGTTTTTCTCTCTGGACCAGTTTAAGAAAAATATGCGAAAACCATACTTATACTACTCCGATCATTATGAAATTTTATATGTAGGTTCTAAACGTGTTGATCTACATGTCTACAAAATTTGGAGTCAAAATGCCTTACCAATTTTTCCCAATAATTTTCGAAAGTCACTGCTGGAAACTAGTTTGGTTTTTACTCAATAATTTCACAAGTATAAATTTATATGGGCATGAATACAACCTATACATGCATAAAATAGCTATAACATGTATATTAGAATTTGCCAAAAATCAAAGTAAGGATTTTTGAAGCCAATTTATAGATCCATAACATAACACATAATCATCACGTAAAAATTCCTAACCGTATAATTTCCTAGCAATTGTTTATATTCAAGTGATTGAGCCAACTTAAGGGATTCCTTACCTCAATAGAAACCTTTAAAAACCGTACTAGTTGATGGTGTTTTCCTTGGATTTCTTCTCCAAAAATCCTAAAGAAAATGTCACCATAACAATAATATTATCTTGTATTAAACATTAACCCTTATATTCTAGAGATGATTGAACCATCAAAGCTTAAAGTCTTACCTAGACTTGGTCACTTGAATGGGAAAAAAAATGAGTGGAAGTTCTAGATCACAAGTGGAAGTCTTGAACAATTTTCTTCTTCTTCTACCTTAGTGGATTTTCGAAAATGGGATGAAAAGAGGAGAGAGATGATCACAATGCTAGACTAAGCTTTCTTTCTTCTTCTCCTTAGTGGAATTCGAAAATGGAGTGGAGTAGGAGAGAGGTGATGTGAGCTTTGTCTTGCTAATTACTCAATCAAGTGCAAGAGCACCATGCTTCCTATGTCATCACATTTAATGATCCAATCTAGAGTAGGATTTGCTTTGCCACATGTCAACACCCCATAAATCCCTTATGAAGATATTAATCTAATTGGCCAGTTTAAGCTTAAATCAGATGAATGTTTGGAGAATTATAACTTATTTCAGGAAAATTCTAATACCAAAATTATCGTAAAAATATTCTCGTCGCAAATCACCAATTTTGGGAATTTTCCGGTAATCCGCCAAATTTAGGTTCAGAGTCCGTAACAATTTATCCCTTACAGTCCAAATAGAATTTCTCTTGAGCTAATCAAAAATTCAGGCTTAATCGTATGATACTTAATAATCCCAATTCTAGAAAAATTCGAATTGAATCTACGTCCTTAAAATTTTCTCGGTTCGTAACCGATACGTAGTTCGTAGCTTATCGATAATTAATCCTTAAGAGAAAAAGTTATTTCAAGCTCCGAATGGTTTTCTCTTAAATGTCATAGCGTAAAAAAAATTATATCGCTATTCTCGAATTTTAACTATGCCGTGAAAACCGAGGGGTTACACGATCGTTCTACAATATTATTCCCGGTCGTTCGTCATCCAGCTGGTAATTCCGGCTTCCCATAGTATGTTGAAAATTTTTGATCGGACAATTTTTTCCTTTCATTTTCTTGTTGCACCGTCCTTGCAACCTCGATCGGCCAACCGCACATCTGCCCATCGGCCAATGACTTTGTCTTGACTACAAGAAGTCTCTGTCGACCCCTTCACGTGTCGCTTGGTGGGAATAACGCCATGGTTTTATCTCGAGCGTAGTCTGGCGGACCGCCTCCTCACAATGAACCATCCGGTTGTCTGGGAAATCACGCACGAAGCGTTACCTCGCGCCACATGCTCCTATTGCGGCTACATATGTCTCGTTTCTTTCTCTCCTTTTTCTTTTTCTTCTTTTTCTTCTTCGGTCGACCGATCACCAATTCCCCACTTACGAATTATTTTTTTTTCTTTTGGATTTCAAGTCGACCGGTAGCTTGTACATGACGGTCGATCGGGTGTCCTTCACTCTGGTTACATTGATATATATCCTAGTGGGTAAGGCTTTTACACTACAGACGACTGACAAATAGCTATGACCGACTGGTCAATCGGGCAAGACCGTATCGGTCGGTCTGCTAAAATTCAATCGGAAAAAATCTTAAGTGATAGATCCCAAAATCAGTAAGTGGTCTCAACCACAACGCCGACCGAGCGGGATCGTTTAGGTAAAGCCGAGATAGCTCAACTGAAAAAACCTCACACGAACAGGTTGAAAAAACAACAAGTGATCTTAGTCACAAATCAACCGGTCAAAATCGTGCAGGTAGGGCCGGGATAACTCGACCGGGCAAAACCTCAAACGAAGAGCCGGGAAATATTCAAGTGAACTTAGTCACAACTCGACCGGTCAAAATCGTGCAGGTAGGGCCGGGATAACTCACCGGGCAGAACCTCAAACGAAAGAGCCGGGAAACAATCAAGTGAACTTAGTCACAACTCGACCGGCCAAAATCATGCAGGTAGGGCCGGGATAACTCACCGGGCAAAACCTCAAACGAAAATGCCGGGAAACAATCAAGTGAACTTTGTCACAACTCGACCGGTCAAAATCGTGCAGGTAGGGCCGGATAACTCACCGGGCAAAACCTCAAACGAAAAAGCTGGGAAAAACACTTGCTCCTACTTCAGCCGATCGGCCTTTCTTTTTTTTTTTTTTTTTTTTTTTTTTTTTTTGAGCAACATACAACAATCCGAACGGGGTCGGGAATATTACAATGATATTAGCAGGAAAATTTTCATTTAACCATCCGAGTACAAGTATCATGCTAGTCACCCTACACTACTTGTAGAATTGTATGAGGTGTTCGGAATTCCACACTCGGTCAATCAGTCGACCGGAGAGAGTCTCTAATTTGTAAGTGCCGGGTTGGACTACTGTTGCGACTTTGTAGGGCCCTTCCCATTTCTTAGCAAATTTTCCTTGTTCGATTGGTTTACTAGCTTCTCTCCGCCGGAGCACCAAGTCGCCGACTTGAAAGTAACGTGGTTTCACCCGTCCGTCATGGTAAGTTTTGGCGGCCTTCTAGTACTCAATCATTCTTCGTGCCGCCATGTCCCTTTTCTCATCGATGAAGTTGAGCTCTGCACCTTGCAACTCGTCGTTTTCCTCCGGCTAGTAATTCCTTTCCCGAGCGGTAGGGAGCCACGCTTCAATCGGCACCCTTGCTTCGAATCCGTAGGCCAGCGAGAAAGGTGTTTCATTGGTCGCCCATCGCGGAGTGGTTCAGTAGGTCCAAAGAACATACGGGAGCTCTTCTACCCAGCCTCGACCCGCACTTTGTAATTTCTTCTTCAGTCCGTCGAGGATCGTTCGGTTGGTGTTCTCCACTTGTCCGTTAGCTTGTGGGTATGCTACGGCAGCTCGGGTGTGCCTGATACCTAGTTTGGCCATGAAGCTTTTGAACGGCTGACTATCAAATTGCGTCCCGTTGTCAGTGATTATGTAGACCGGAACCCCGAACCGAGTGATTACCTTTTCCCAGAGAAACTTTTGGCACTACAGTGAAGTGATGGTTGCTAGCGCTTCTGCTTCTACCCACTTCGTGAAATAATCAATAGCCACGATCACATATTTTTTCCGACCGGCTGCCATTGGGAATGCTCCAATCAAATCAACTCCCCATCTTGCAAAGGGTATTACCTCGCTGATCGGCTGGTAGTATGTGGCTGGTCGACCGGGTAATCGGTGAAATTCTTGACAAGTAGCGCATCGCCGAATGTACTGTTCGCAATCCAAGTTGATTGAGGGCCAGTAGTATCCTAGCAGGATGATTTTTTGTGCCAGCGTCCTTGGTCCTTGGTGAGCCGAACAAATGCCTTCATGAACTTCCTCAATCACAATCTTGGCCTCATCGTTGATCAGACACCTCAAGAGCGGTCCGCCATACGATCGCTTGTAGAGTTTCCCGTCGATCAATTGGAAGCGTGGTGCTCTCAGTCTGACCTTCTTTGCCCTGGTGGTGTCATCTGGTAAGGTGCCATTAGCAATGTAATTTTTCAGATCGTACATCCAATCTGGCTCGCTTATCTCGACCGGTCGGACCTCAATAACATCAATGCTCGGCGATCCGATCTCTTCAATTCGTGCAATCTTGGACACGTAGTCAGGGGCCTCCTGCGTCAACTTGGACAACATGTCAGCGTCTGTGTTCTCCGTTCTGGGCACTTGGATCAACTCATACTTGTTGAACTGTTGCAACAACTCCAGGGCAACGTCCTTGTATTGTATCATGCATTCCTCCTTTGCTTATGTTGGTTTTATGACTACGGGGTAGCCAAAGGCAGGCCAACACCACCTTAAAATGAAAATTGGATTGCTGTAAAATAAAATCTACGAATGATAACTCTAGGAACAGAGGACAAAAATGATAAGTAGGAAACCTAATTGATGTTTGGAAATAAGAATGAATTGAAAATCAAAATAGGAGAAAGAAGGAATTGGCTTTGATTAGCCTTTGAATTGATTCTGAAGGGAATGAATCGAATGAATAAGTTTGAAGGGTTAGGGTCCTTTATATAGGTGTAGGACCTGACCCCACAGGAATATAATATTACATCAATAATTCAATACAATAATTCAATAATAATTCAATACAATAATTCAATACAAATAATATTTAATTCGGGGTTGATCTTGGACTGAGCTGTAATTCTGATTGAGCTTCATGTATGATCTGGATAACCATATATTTTGGGCCTCATATCTTTATGGGCCGTAGTACCATATCCAACATCTAGTCCCTCACTTTCTTGTGGCTCATGAAGTGATGGCATAAGAAAGTAGAAAACAAATACCAAGTCTGTGTTTGCTACGAACATCTTAATAGTCCATGTTGAGCCCCTTGAGTCCGAGTTGAGTATAAGGGGTGTGATTTACGCTGGTTGCCTCGTTAAAAACCTTAGACCAAGAAAAATCCAGTGGGAAAAAAACTTAGCTAAGGGAAAAAGAGTACAACCATGAGCGCAATCTTTAGGACTTTAAGGGATTTTCTTGAATTGTTTATGCAATCATGTTGCTTCCTTTGGCTGGATCTTCAAATGAGTCTTCTGTCAGGTAACGAGCACGGATCTTGCATTGTATATCGACAAATTTTCAAGGAGTGCAAAGAATGCAAGAACTTATCGGTATGAAGATTGAACATCCAAGGATTCAGGACCAAGTGAAAACTTTCCGAGTTAAGGGTTCAATTTGAGCAATTTGGTGGCAGATAACCCATGGATATTAGCTCACAGTCCTGGATCGGGGAAAACTTCTCCAATCATGAGTTTCCTTTTGCTAAGAAAATACCATTTGCCGAGTAGCGGAATAATATCGCCTTCGAGCGGTTGAAATAATATCGACCACCGAGGGTGGTATGCATGTTGATCATTGAGAGGTGAGAAAAGATAGTAACCACTAGGGGTGGTATGTATGTGTCGATCACCGAGAGGTGAGAGAATATAGCATTAATCACCGGGGGTGGTATATATGCCAACCATATATCATCCTGCAAAACTTAAAACCACAATAATGCAAACGATGCAATGCATGCCTTTCCTGAATACTTAGTTTTCTATTAATCTTGTTTTCCTAATAGGTTGCAACCTTTCTTATGAACTACTGTCATTGACATTTGCAAAATAAAAGATGAAAGCAAAAAGGTTAAGTGCTGCTTAGATCAACTGCTCAGGTCTCCGTTTCTGTGAGCGCTCCTAACCATCCTCAGCCCGCAGCTGATTACAATTTACCATCCTCCTTCTTTGCCATCCTCGGTCCAAAACCAAACTACTAATTTGCCCACCGATAAGTTTGAATGGTTCCGGTTACCATTCACTTTGACCATACGATCAGAATTTTGTATAATCAACCACATTCTCTCTAAGGGATAATTTTGTTGTATCCCGACCCTTTTACGATAGATCATTCTAATTTATCGTATCATTTAAGCGGCTAGTATACCACCCAAATTTATACTTGTTAAGGAACAAGAATATAAGATACACATGTTGACCGCTAAGAAGCAGGATAGACTCATCGCTGAAAAGCGGTATCAGTGAGAAGCGAAATAGATTCATCGCTGAAAAGCAGCATTGCTAACAAGCGAGATAAATTCATCGCTGAAAAGCGGCATCGCTGAGAAGCGGAATAGATTCATCGCTGAAAAGCGGTATAGATTCATCGCTGAAAAGCGGAATAGAAAAAGCGGCATCGCTGAGAAGCGGTATAGATTCATCGCTGAAAAGCGGAACAAATTCATCGCTGAAAAGCGGCATCGCTGAGAAGCGGTATAGATTCATCGCTGAGAAGCGGAATATGTTCATCGCTGAAAAGCGACATCGCTAAGAAGCGGAATAAAAGTATATATTTTCGAGAGGGGTATCCACTTGTTCTGAGTGGAGGACTCCGTAGGGTCCATTTTTCATTCTATAACTTGAATGGAGGACTCCGTAGGGTCCGCTTTCCATTCTATGATTCGAATGGAGGACTCCGTAGGGTCCAATTTCTATTCTACAATTTGAATGGAGGACTCCATACGGTCCAATTTCCATTCTACAGTTTGAATGAAGGACTCCGTAGGGTCCAGGGAAATCCATAAGATCTATTTTTCCACCATATAATTTGAGTGTAATATTTTCACAAAAGAGTTATTGACTCATAAAAGTAAAAATAAATAACTCATTTAATAACTTTTACCTCTCTCAACTTTGATGGAATATCCAATTCATTGCCTGCGTACGAAGGCATCTTTGATGGGTAGATCATCATTTGATAGGAGACTCATTGTTCAGGATTGCTCGCCCGCTATCTCTGGAACTATTCATTCTCCTTTCTTGGTGGGAAGATCGAACACCGTCGCCTTTTATTGTACTTAATTGATGTACTTGATATATTCGACCGGCTGCAAATCTTGGATCTACGCACATCCAATTCCAGGGACTTGTGCAAATCTGACTCTAGGAACCGTACAAATCTGCCTTCTGATATATTTGACTGTCTGCAAATCTGATTTTTAGAGAACCACGAAAGTCCACCATTGGAGAACCGTGCAAGTCTGCTTTTCGAGAAACCGTGCAGGTCCATCTCTAGGGAACTATTCAGGTCCATCCCTGAGGAACGATGTAACTCCGACTCTCAGAAATTGTACAAGTCCAATTACGAGGAATCATTCAAGTCCAACTTCGAGGAACCGTGCAAGTCCAACTCTAGGGAACCGTGCAAGTCCAACTCTGGGGAACCGTGCAAGTCCAACTCTGAGGAACCATGCAAGTCCGACTCCGTGGAACTGTGCAAGTCCGACTCCGAGGAACCGTGCAAGCTATGCCTTCGAGTATTTGTTATTGCCTTCCTCAATCACTGTTGGGATCTTCGTCTTCGTGGGTTCCCATCTTTTTTTACGAGAACATAGTAGTAGGAACATATGGAGAAGATATTCCATATATTATATATTGAATATTACAATATATCTAGGATATATTATATTCAAATAAAATCTATAGCAGCCTTCGGCTTGTAATGTAATATGTATGTAGTGATCTAGTGGCGCAAGGCCTTTTTTATATTGTATAATATGTAGTATGTAATATATATGTATGTGGTGGAGTATATGATATAATCATATAATATCCGTAAATAATGTGAAAGGTAAAGAAATGATCAATAATACCACTCCACTTTTTCCTAATTATTTCTTTGCCGACAACTTCCCTTTCCTCTTCATCTTTTCTTCCCATCTCTTTCTTGTCATTTTCCTTTTCTTTATTTATTTTTTTTATTCTTCCCACTCTCTTTTTTATTTATTTATTTGTATTTCTTTTGCTTTCCAACCATTCCAACACTGAAAACCAACATGACCATCTTTCTCTTTTCTCTCTTTATATAATAATATTAATGGTGGCTGCCACCTTCTCCACTGACTTGTATATAATAATAATAATAATAATAATAATAAGTATACCATCAATCCATCATGGCCTCGTCATCATCAATTATTGCACAACTCCATTGTTTCTCTGTCCCTGAACCGCCGCACCATCATCTCACCACAGCTACCGTCACCGGCTCCGACGGTGACGATCGATGGCAGCGACGATGAGATCCAGTGACCCATGTAGCGGCTTGAAGATGATGGTAGCCTTCGGTGTTGCTCCACCCAACCAACAACAGCAGCGTCGATCAGCGATGAGGAGATCCAGTGACCTCCGTTATCTACTTTTCACCCTTCTCAAACTACAGCTACTTTGGCCGAGATTTATCAATAGCGGAGCGACCGACGCCTCGATTTACAAGAAAACGATCCTGGGGGCGATGGTGCCGCAGACATGCTGGCTCCGGTTACAAGAAAACGGCCTATGGCGGCGGGTGGCGGCTTTGGCTGGAAGGGAGGTCGGCGCAGTGAACACAGCAGCTACGACAGTGAAGTTCCAGTGAGGCAATCCAGGCGGCAACTGCGATGGCGTGGCAGCCCGGCGGTGGATAGCGGATTGGTTTCAGCTATGGCGATTTCAACCCTCTTCTTTCCTTTTTCTTCTTCCCGGCGAGTTCTTACTTCTTAGCGACCTCAACAGCCACGAGCCTCCGGCCTTCTCTCTCTCCGTCGATCATTTTCCGTGGGTTGAGGCGGTGGTCCGTCAGATCGACGGTAAAGCTTGGTTGATGGCGTAGTAGATATCCGGTTGAAGATGGTGAATCGGCGGCTTTGTGTTCTTCTGGTGATCGGCGGCTGTTGTTAATGATTGATGATGATTGATGAGATGATGATAGTATAATGATAATCATCATGATGATGAAGGTCATAAAGGTGATGGTGGTTTGATGGAAATGAGATTACAATTTGAATAAGAGGGGAGGAGTTCAAATCCCAGCTAAGTTTTGATAATTTCTGTTATTGAAAGAGAACACGGCTTTTTGTAGCGTTCCCCACGGACGGCGCCAATGTTGGTTTTATGACTACGGGGTAGCCAAAGGCAGGCCAACACCACGGAACGGCGCCAATGTTGGTTTTATGCTGTAAAATAAAATCTACGAATGATAACTCTAGGAACAGAGGACAAAAATGATAAGTAGGAAACCTAATTGATGTTTGGAAACAAGAATGAATTGAAAATCAAAATAGGAGAAAGAAGGAATTGGCTTTGATTAGCCTTTGAATTGATTCTGAAGGGAATGAATCGAATGAATAAGTTTGAAGGGTTAGGGTCCTTTATATAGGTGTAGGACCTGACCCCACAGGAATATAATATTACATCAATAATTCAATACAATAATTCAATACAAATAATATTTAATTCGGGGTTGATCTTGGACTGAGCTGTAATTCTGATTGAGCTTCATGTATGATCTGGATAACCATATATTTTGGGCCTCATATCTTTATGGGCCATAGTACCATATCCAACAGCTTCGATCGTTCCAGATAGTTGACCGATCACCAACCGGGAATCCGACCGTAACCTCAGTCGGTCGGCCTTCATCTGCTTAGCCAACCGTATTCCGCCTAAGAGTGCTTCGTACTCTGCTTCGTTGTTGGTGGGTCGAAACTTAGAGATCAAAGCTTGATAAATTTTGAAACCTTCAGGAGATGTGAGTACGATTCCTCCTCCGCATCCTTTCTTGTTGGACGACCCGTCAGTAGAAGCTTCCCACCATGGTTCCTCTAGGGCGGTCGGTTGGTCCGGCTCCGGGTCCCGCGCGGTACACTCAACAATGAAGTCCGCCAACGCTTGGGCTTTGATGGCAGGGCGCGGCTTATACTCAATCGCAAACTGGGTAAGCATCATAGGGCGCGGCTTATACTCAATCGCAAACTGGGTAAGCATCATGGCCCATTTGATCAGCCGCCCCGACGACTGGGTAAGCATCATGGCCCATTTGATCAGCCGCCCCGACGATGTTGGATTTCTGAGAATCGTTCCAAGTGGTTGGTCGGTCAAGACTACCACCGGATGAGCCTGAAAGTAGGCTGCAAGTTTCCAAGCGGTCACCCAGAGTGCAAATGCGGTCTTCTCAAACTTGGTGTATCGCAGCTCTAGTCTTTGGAGAGCCTTACTGACATAGTAGATCGGCTTCTGGACTCCCTTTGTTTCCTCCCGTACGAGCACTGAACTGACCGCCCGGTCGGACACCGCTAAGTAGATGAAAAGTGCCTCATCTTTCTCCGGCTTGGACAAAACTGGTGATGAGCTCAAGTAGGCCTTCAGGTCGTCGAACGCTGATTAACATGTTGGTGTCCATTCGAACCATTAGACTTCTTCAGTATTTGAAAGAAAGGTAGAGATTTCTCAGCTGCTTTAGACAAGAAACGACTGAGTGCTGCTAGTCGACCGGTCAGTCGTTGGACGTCTTTGACCGATCAGGGTGGTTGCATCTCCATGATCGCTATGACCTTCTCGGGATTTTGCTCGATCCCCCGCCCCGTCATCATGAACCCTAAGAATTTTCCCGTCTCGACAGCTAAAGCACACTTACTTGGGTTCAAACGCAGGTTGAAGGTTTCCATCACCTTGAATGCCCGGGCCAGGTCGGTAGGATGAGTTTCTTTCGATCGGCTCTTGACGAGCATGTCGTCCACATACGCCTCTATGGTCGACCCGAGCAATCCTTTGAATAACTTGTTCACCATCCTTTGGTAGGTGGCTCCAGAGTTTCGTAGACCGAACGCCATCACCACGTAACAAAATACTCCATCTGGGGTTATGAAAGCAGTCTTCTCTTCGTCTTCTTTGCTCGTGAAAATTTGATAGTAACCTTTGAAGGCATCCATGAAACTTAACAGCTCACACCCGGCCGTCTCATCAACCATCTGGTCGGGATTTGGTAAGGGGTATGGATCCTTCGGGCATGCCTTGTTTAAATCAGTGTAGTTTACGCACATTCTCCATGTAGGTGGTTTAGGTGCCAAGACTACATTGGCCAACCACACCGGGTAGAGGACCTCTCTGATGTGCCCGACCGTCAAGAGGGTGGCGGTCTCCTTCTTCACGAACTCTCTTCTTTCACTTGACAAGTGTCTCTTCTTTTGCTTAACCGGTTTGAAACCCGGTTGGATGGATAATCGGTGACATATGACCGACCGGTCGACACCAGGCATGTCCTCCGGTCCCCAAGCGAAGATATTTTTGAACTTCTGTAAAACTTTGATAATGTTCTCTCGTAGATCTATCGGGAGGTTCCAACCGATCTTGACCATCCGCTCAAGTCGGCTAGGGTCGAGCATAATTTCTTCCACGCTGGTTGCAGCTTCTCCTTGACTTCTCCTTGGTCGACTTGTTGAGAGATGGTGTGAATCCTTGCATCCTCACGATCGGACTGCTTCACTGCCTGCACGTAGCACTAACGAGTCGCTCGCTGGTCTCCTCGAACCACTCCGATCCCGTTGGGTGTGTGGAATTTCATGCACAAGTGATTCATCAAAATGACAGCGGCTGCTTGGGAGATGCCGGGTCGACCAAGTATTGCATTGTGAATACATTTCAACTTGACCACCACAAACTCCATGGTAGTCATCAAGACGTTCGGCTGGGTGCCTAACTCCACATTCAGACTGATCACTCCTTCTGCCTCTATGGAGTCGCCTGTGAAACCAGACAACGGGGTCCGTATGGGGGTCAACTGGTTGGTCGACAGACCTAGTTGGGTGAAGACGTCGAAGTATAAAATGTTTACTGAACTTCCCGTGTCAACTAGTATTCTCTGGACGTCCGTCCCATTGATGTCCATTGTGATGACGAGCGAGTCGCTGTGGGCTTCCCCGTGGATGGAAAGATCCTCGTCAGTGAAGAATATCGACTCTACACGTTTTTTCTTCTCCCGGGGTTCCGAGTGGACCGACCCGACGTACAAATTTCTCGCCCATTGCTTTCTTTGGCGAGAAGAGTCTCCTCCTTCTGGTCCCCCATAGATAACATGAATAACTGGCTTCTTTCCGGCCGCCTTGTCGTCACTTGACCCGTGCGGACCAGGCGCCTTCGATTGCTCCTTCGTGTTCCTCTTCCAGACGTTCTTTTTGAACTTTCCTTTGTCCCGTTCGTCTTTCTTTACGAACTGCTCCAATTCTCCATTTTGAATGAGTTGCTCAATAACCAGACGTAGGGCGATACACTCCGATGTCTCATGACCCTTCGTTTTGTGAAAAGCACAGTATTTGTTCTTGTCTGGTCCTTCAGGTACCGGGTCGGGTGGATGGACCAAGTTGCATTGCTCGGCATATTGCAAGACTTCCACCAGGGGTTTGGTTAACGGAGTGAATCGCGGTCCATCCTCCGGTCGGCCACGTTGCTTAAAACGCTGTCGATCTTTCCTCGGGTCGTGACCTCTATCCCGACCGACCGGTTGTTCTTCTCGTCTCTTAGCCATGTTAGCCTCTGTAGCGTCCGCATGGTGCCTGGCCCGGGTAATTGCCTCTTTGTAAGTTTTGGGGGGATGGACAACGAGGTCGTAGTAGAGCGGCCCAGAACGGAGCGACGTGAGGAGAGCTTGGATTGCTGCCTGGTCCTCCATTGGTTCGACCTGGTTGATCTCACGATCCCATTTGTGCAAGAAAGCAGACAGGGTCTCCCCCGGGTCCTGCTTGACTCCATTCAGATAGGTGTAAGGCTTCTTTTTCGATCTACTGACTGCGAACCGCCTCATGAACTTGTTAGCTAGCTGGCTGAAGTTTCCAATCGACCGAGGTTCCAACTTCCTGAACCACTCGGCCGCTTTGACTACCAAAGTGGCAAAGAAAGCTCTGCATATGACTGCATCAGTCACTCCCAACATCAACATGTTGCCATAGTACATGTCGATGTGTTCTTGAGGGTCGGACCGACCGATGTAGGTCCGCATCATCGGGATCCTAAGATCTTGTGGGTAATGCGCGCTCATGACATCGTCAGTGAAGGGTGTGGCGATCAGTGGACTTGGTGGCTCTTTATCTGCACAGTTCTTTTCACGAAGCTCACGTTGTAAGCGGTCGATTCTCTCTTGCATCCTAGCCAACTGACGACGAGGACTATCCTCCCTTCTTGGACGTTGCTCTCTCATGTCCGGTCGGTCACCAACCCGACCAGCCAGTCGACCTGTCCTGTCTTCCCCTCTGGATCGCGACGCGCTCCCAGTACTGCTTTTCTCCGTTTCTGTAGTCCTTCGTGGTCTTTGCCTCGGTCGGTCATGGTCATCTTGAGCCCCTAATCGAGACTTAGCGCTCTTCCAAATGCGATCCAATGCACTCCTACGTTGAGCAGCATCAGGTTGACTATGATCTTGATGTTCTTCTTGGTCGGGTCTTCGCGATCGATCTGCTGACTGGACCTCTTCTGGGTCACGATCTCGGGGTGGCAGATGCGACTGCCTTTGGGAAGGTTGAGCTACCGGTTTCTGCTGTTCTACAACAGGAATTTGAGGGGTCACCATCACTTGAGGAATTGGCGTCATGACATAGTACTCGGGAGTCCCAGGCCACGGTTGATACAGTTGAGCAAATCCTTGCGGTGGTGTCCCTTGAGCGGGGTTCCCTCCAAGCGCTCCTGGTGTTGGGGGCGGCATCTGACCAGTTGGGGGTAGCATAGCGTACGCCATTGGCATATGAAGATTTGGGTTGGTTGCGCCATTCATTAGTGAAATGGCGGGGTGGAAATTTGCGTTTCCAGCTTGCTGGTCGGGGTTCTGATCGACTGGTTGGGTGGTTTGCGTATCATGTCTTGCATGGTTTGAGGTGAGCTCGTTCATCAAGCCTCTCGACCGATCCAACTGTCGACGTAGATCATCCTCGGGGAGTGTTTCGGCCACATTGTCGGGGTAGTGTCCAACCTGACGGGTTGAGCCTTCCCTCTGCACGTAGCCCTGACTCCGACTCCTCCTGCTGGTTGCCATCTTAAACAAGCAAGGTGAAAAAGTTAACGGGATAGACAAAGTGTCTCGCTTCGATCCCCACAGACGGCGCCAATGATAGCGTAAATGGAACCGGGGGTTACGATTACACTACGAATACGTATGTTTGTGAATAAGTGGGAGAGCGCTCGTAGGTCAGCCGGTCGATCTACAGTAGGGCGACCGGGCAGTCCGAGGCTGAGTGGTATCCCGGGTGGTAAGTAGCTACGAGCGGGTCGCTTAGAATAGCGCAGGCTGCTATTGTAGGGCGGTCAGGTTGCAATTACAGAGTGGGAATTTCAAGCGAACGGTTACACGGGGTGTAGACCGTGATATAGATTGATGTTGTAGGGTGAGATTACAAGTAGTGAGTAGTAGTAGTTACAATCAGATGGAGATGAGAAGTGAGGGGGAGACCCCTCCTATTTATACTAAATCAAGTTGGTCTACGCATTTAATGCACCAGCTGCAAGTGGCTTGACGTGGCGTCTTGTTGTTGGCTTGGTCAGGTGGTCACTCTGCAGGCTACGCGTAGGTTGACTGGTCGAGGTTGCAGAGCCGCAAGTTGTCAATCGCCGGCCTGCAGGCGCAAGTTGGACTGCTTTACTTGTTGTGTAAGATAAGGTTTCAGCTTGCAGGTTGCATCACCTTGTTGACCGACCGGTCATCCTATGGTAGACCGGTCATCCTACCGTAGACCGGTCATCTTACCGTAGACCGGTCATCCTACGGTAGACCGGTCGGGTGTGTTTCCGTCGGGGTGACTCCAAGGGTGATCCGAGAGCATTTTTGTCACAAGGCCTATCGATACGGGCGGTACGGTTGACCACAAGTGATTTATTCCGGTCGGGTTGATGGCTATGACGGACTGGTCGGGTGACTTCTTGTCGGAGCGGCTATACGGGTCAGTCCTTTGTGCGTATTTACCCATCAGTACCCTTTTTTCGTTTGATACATACTACTCTATTGTAACCGATATACTTTGAATTTTGAATATATACAATTCAAGTTTTTCGCGTTTACAAGTACTACTGACTTTATTACAATATTCTACTCTAAATATTAAAATACTTACATGTGAAATGATACTTAAGAAATAAATTGTAATACTTATGATAGAAAATTTAATGTCAATTTGAATTCAAAATAAATTGTTATCTATGATATAGATATTGTAATACTTATATGTGAAATTATGATACTATTTAGGGTATAGTTAATTGTTACTTATGATAAATATTGTAATACTTATGGTTAAAATTGTGATACTTACACGCCCAATTCTACAACCAAACTCATCTCACAAAAAAAAGATCTGTGAGTCGTTGTCAAGTTCATGACAAAATGAAAAACCTATTTAGATAGAAAATTTATAATGATAATAATAATAATAATAATAATAATAATAATAATAATAATAATAATAATAATAATAATAATAATAATTGAGTAAAGAAAATTGAAAAACTTATGAAATATTTTTCTCTAAGTGGCAAAACGTGGAGGGTACTGTTCACATGCATTTTTCAGTCTCTCTCTTTTATCCTCTTTCCAAATGGAACCCATGCCTTTTTGGAAAGAGAAATAAAAAATCAATGATGGAAATAAAAAGTGAAAAAAAAATGGAGTTAAAAAAATGGAATGTGGTGGGGGGACCAAACAAGTTAAGATAAAATATTACATTAATGAAAAACTAACCAATCTAATCATACATTAAAAATTAAAAATGAATTAATCAAGTACATAAATTTGATGAAATACCATTGTCCTTTTAATTATTGTTACAACAAATTAGAATCTATCAATTTGGGTTGGCTCTCTCCATTTGTTGATTCTAATTTAAAAAAAAAAAATGGGTTTCTCTCCATGAGCAAACACTATTTATTTATTTATTTATTATTTGGTATACTACTGCTCCCATTCTTTGTTTTTTTTTTTTAACAATAGAACATAAAAACAATTAAAAAGGACAAACTAATAAAATAATTTATAACTTTGATTTCCATAAAAGCTCGCAGACGTTACTCAAATATACGTTTTATGTGAACTCTATTATGCGACCTTAGCCAAAAAATGATCGCAATTAGATAAACCAACCTAATGTCAAATCAAAAAAGCTAATAGACAACTACTCCTATGACTCTAGGAGTCCAACTGGATCACAAGGAGGTAAACTAACCTAGGCTCAAACCAAGAAAGGTATGTAATAGCTAGTTCCCCCTAGAGTTGAATTTGAGCCGTCCACCAGAGGTCAATTCAACAATGGTTGAGAGTTTTAGTAAAAAAATAAAATATGGATTCAATTTTATAATTACTGAAAACTTTTAAGAGTGGGGCTCATTTTATAATAATTGCAAACTAAAAAGTTTACTAATGGTAAGATCCTACCTACCCTTTGATATCTTAAGATAGACGGTGCGGATATGTCTACACTTTTTACCGTGAGAGGTATTCTTATCTCACATGAACCTTCCATATATATATATATATATATATGTTCAGGTAAGAACCACCCGCCCAGGAGAGAACCGAGAACGCTTCTCAGCATGCCACGTGTCCCAAATGTAGTTGCACCTAACGTTATAACTGCAAGGTGCATGAATGTTAACAAGGTAAATTACTTGCACTTGTAAATGAAATAGGTGCACAAGTGCAAGTAAAATGTATTACAGATGCAAGTAAATTGTACACTGAGCATCAATACTAAGTGCACCTAATGTTATAACTAGGTGCACCTAGATGCATGAATGTTAACAAGCTAAATTACTTGCACTTGTAAGTGAAAATAGGTGCAGACGTGCAAGTAAAATGTATTACAGGTGCAAGTAGAATGTACGCTGAGCTCAATACTAAGTGCACCTAATGTTATAACTAGTTGCACCAAACGTTATAAGTGGGTGCATCTAGGTGCATGAATGTTAACAAGGTAAATTACTTATATTTGTAAGTGAAAATATGTGCACTTGTAAGTGAAAAATATGTGCACTTATAAGTGAAAAATAGGTGCACTTGTAAGTGAAACTAGATATACTTTTAAGTGAAACTAGGTGCACTTATAACACATTTACTTGCACCAAAGTTTGAGTTATTTACGAAAATGTCACCGCATCGGTTTTTTTAAATTACATCTGATTCGTTGATCTGGATACGTGGACGCCTACGAAGCATTCTCAGTTCCTTCCGGGCAACCGTCCGCACCTGAGCGAACCCCTATATATATATATATATATATATATATATATATATATATATATATATATATATATATATAT
>NC_044924.1:15996960-15998765 GCF_003576645.1 Ipomoea triloba | reverse complement strand
TATATATATATATATATATATATATATATATATATATATATATATATATATATATATATATATTTATTTATTTATTTATTTATTTATTTATTTATATTTATATTTATTGTATTAAGTATTTATATGATCTTTTATATTTTTTTTCTTACAATAGTTATAAGATCATGTAGTTTTAGGTTTAATATTATTTTTGTTTATTGGACATTTTTTATTGTGCATTGCGCTTACTTAGAAGTAGTACTTTTTTTTTTTGCAATACAATAAGGAGGGGGAAACCCCAGGATGAGTCTCAGAAACAAAACAGCTTACACCGTCTCAAGAATGAGATGATCGCAAATAACCCCTAGTTGATCCGTATACACAAGGTTAATGCATCCGGGAGAGGGTGAAACAAAAAGGGTCCTGATCTCTCTAGAACTACACCCATGCTTTGCTAACTACACCCATGCTTTGCTAAAAAACTCTGCAACGGTGTTTTGTTCACGGAATATATGCAGCAGAGAAGAATTGCCACTTTTCAGGAGGAGATCTCTACATTTAATCCCCAACTGCCCCAGGTTGTTCCCTCCCTGATTAGTCTCATTAAGACACATAGTTAACTCCTTACAGTCACTCTGAATCTCCATGTCAATGATTCCTTTAGTTTCTGTCCATTGCAAGGCCAGATAAAGTGCAGTGAGCTCAGCCTCCAGTGGGTTATTGGCATGAAAAGAGAAAGAGCAGCCTTCCATCCAGTTTTCTTTATGGTATCTAAGAACCGCACCTCCTCCAACAACGAAGTGGTTTCTTGTAACATTAAGTACAACTGTGGAGTTAGTTTGTCTTTGCCATTTGATCTGTCTGTCAACAAGGTTTCCTTGAATGATTCCTAGTTGAGTTGATTTTGCAAAAACTCTTTTGGTATCCATTTCTTGCTCTCTAAGCCAATCGATCTTCTGTTAGAAGTAGTACTTAAATACAAAGTGTTTGTAGTTTTTGTTGGTCCCAAGGGGATGGGGTACAAGTCTAGAGGGGGGGTGAATAGACTTGTATAAGATTTTGCAAATCTTTTCGACCTCTCGTGTGTATTGAACTTAGGATGTTTAGGTTCGATACCTCACGAGGTGAAGACAAAGTTTTATGCGCAGCGGAAATGTTAACCCCTTTTAGTTAGCACGAGTTTGAGTTAGTTCGAGAAGTGCGTTTATATGCAGTGCAATCGAGAGGTTAGCGAGAGATAAAAACAGTAAGTAAATGCGAGAGAGATTTTTAAGTGGTTCGGTCAACCCGCCTACGTCCACTCTTCTTCCAGAAACTCCCTGGAAGGATTGCACTAAAAACTTCCCTTTTTAGTACAATATCGAGCGCTTGAGCTTTGATCACGAAGCCCGCCTCAAGCCTCAGGTTTTTCGCCCCGCTTCTTGTTACTCCACCTCTCGAGCACTTGACCTTTGATCACCAAGCCCGCGTCAAGCCTCAGGTTTCTTTCACTCGGACAGCTGCCAGGTTACTCCACCTCTCTTGCTTAATCCAAAGCAAGGTGTTTTTGGTTGTCACAGTTGAATGTAACAGGCTCCAATCTGACCACAAGCTATCGTTGAATCAACTTCGATGTAGAGCAGCTTCGGTCACCTTCTGGATGTATAATAGTTTAAGCTTTGTAACTCTCTTGAAACACTAAGATGTGTTTTCTCGCTGTTTTGAATATCAGGATGATATTCCAAGTTGAGCACTTGCACTTGAACGTTTTAGACAGACACTTCTTAAGAATTTCGAACCCCTTTTTGTTTTTGTGTGTCTTTACGTCCTTATATATGAGAGTAGAG
>NC_044924.1:15911668-15996418 GCF_003576645.1 Ipomoea triloba | reverse complement strand
GGGGATTTCTACTTAACAGTTGGTATCATCAAAACCTATTACATGATGTTCCTAACAATTTCCCCCTTTTTGATGATGCCAACACTTATACTTACTCTTTATGGCTGATTTGATAGAAAGAATTAACAAGGATTTTATTTTTCAGCGCATATGGTAAGTTTGACAAAATACTCTACTAAACCATGAATAATATAACTCACGCAACACCCCCAGCAAAAGATATATATGATTATAAAAAGGGAATGTTTACAAAGTAGAGTTTAGTAGACAAGATTGAAAGAAATAAGACCAAGAACAACATAGATAGCAATACATTGAAATGAGATGGAGTTTGGACCACGAGAGCTTACTTCTTGTTGGCTTTCCTTTTCTTGTTAATGGCTTCTCGTGTCTTGATGGGGTCTTTCGGATTTACCAGGCTTAAGTATTCATCTGTGACATCTAGATGCCTGTAGTTCCTGTAGGCTTCCCCCACGAACTCACCATCAATTACTCCATCTTTCCACCAGGCAATGCATTCTTCTGGAGACATATTGCTGTGTGTAGATATCCCAGTGGTTTTCAGCAGCTTGAATATCTCTAGGGTCAGAATTTGCTCAGTGTCTTCTATGTTCCCAAACTTAAAGCTTGTCATGATATTATCTATCTTCCTTTCTTCTTCTGACTGTTGTTCTTGTCTTTTTCTTCTTCTTTCTCTGTCCTCTTCTCTCCTTCTCTCCATTTCCAGTGTGCGCTGGACCCTTAGGTTTTCTGCCTTTTTAGCATCCTCCATTGCTTTACTCATTATTCTTGGTATTTTTGGAGGTGGTCCAGCTGGTTCACTTGCTGCCCTTTTCTTGCCCGTTGTATCCCCCTTCTTTTTCCCTTTATTTTCCCCCTTGTTGGCATCATCAGCACGGGAGAGGAGGATGGACATACCTTCGAAGATTGCTTGAAGTTGGGCAGGTACTTGGTTCGACAGGACATCGAGTATGGCCTTCATCACATCCTGTCGAAGTTCACTGGAATATTGGAAGGCTCGAAGCTCTGCTCGCATCTCGGCTAATTCAGCCCTCGCACTTGCAGCCTCTGCTCGAGCTACAGCGGCTTCATCAGTGGCTTTCCGTGCTGCATCCTCAGCCCATATTGCCTGTTCGAGAAGTTCAGCATTACGGCCTTGGGATTCACTTGTGCCAGCAGCAGGCATTGCAGCACGGCCTTGGGATTCACTTGTGCCAGCAGCAGGCATTGCAGCACGGCCTTGGGATTCACTTGTGCCAGCAGCAGGCATTGCAGCATTGCGGACCACAGCGAGTATTCTTTCGAGCTGAGCCATCTTCTGAGATTGATCAGTCATGAATTGACGCACTTCGCCAATGAAGACTTCTTCGGCCTGTTGATCATAGTCAGAAGTAGGAGATGAGGATCGAGATGTACCTTTTGTCGGAGGGGACTTGGGTGCTTCCAGATTTCCACCCATGACTTGCAGATGCGAGTCCACCTCTCGATTTATTGTCTGAGGATCCACAGGGACACAGGGTTCAGAGCTCGAAGGTAGCTCCATGTCAGGCGCTTCCCGGTTTCCACCTGAGGGATGGATCACTTCTTGCTCCTCACCTCTCGAACCTGGAGCCTCAGCTTCAGCAACTGTGGAGATAGGATCAGCCGGAGAGGGTTCTTCAGTATTAGACGCTTCCCGGTTTTCATCCAATAGAAGTTCCCTTTCGGCATCACTTCTCGAACCAGTGCTGGGAACTTGGTCATCTGCTGGTGGAATTGGAGACGAGGTTTCGATAGATGCTTCCCTGTTTCCATCTTCGATAGTTGCATCGTCCACCTCAGCACTTCTCGAACCAGCAGAACTTGGAACATTCTGCTCATGTTGCTCATTGTGCTGCTCTTCGGTCTGCTCCGATGAGTCTGGGATGATGATTATTTCAGGAGCAGTAGGAAAACCTGGCAGTGTGAGCAACGGAACTTCATCCTCTCGAATTGTCTGTGCTTCATCTGTAGTGTTCGAGGGTGTGGACGCGGGTGGTGGCAAAAGTAGAACGGTGTTGGGTGCCACTTGAAGTGCTTCAGAGGTCTCGGATTCACCTCTCGAAGCTTCTACCTGTTCGTCCAGAGCAGAGTTGCTGACTCGGGACAGTGGGATTGCGGCTGTTGCGATATCATCGTGAGCAACCCCAGAGGTCTCTCCTAGACCTCTCGTGAATTCAATGTTTTGTCCCAAGGAGATGGCAGTGGCGAGCCTGATATCTTCTCGAAATTGAGCTTCTGTTTCAGGATCTTCTTCAGGCTCAGCTTCAACTTCTGGTGCATCAACTGCTATGCCCTTCCCTTTATCAGTTCTTCCACTGTTCAGCTTCATTACTTGTGTTTCGTGGGCAAGATCCATTAGTTGTTGAGCTGGGATCTCGGAGATGCCCAACCACTGGAGTGCAAACTGCTCTTCTGCCTCCATTTCGGCTGCTTGACTCATCAATTGAGTGAAAGAACTGGTTCTCCAGTTGATCCACCTGATCATCCTGGAGAAGTCATCAAGAATGGGTGCTTCCACTGCCAACTGAGTGGAAACTTCTTCATATAAGTCATCCCGCCCATCAGAGATGATTTCAGTGGCAGAGATTGCTTCGTCTATCTGAGCTGTGATCTCTCGACTATGCTCCAAGAGATCATCTCCCACCCTGACCGTGTAGTCTGTCTCTCGAACCATCTCACGTGGTTCTTCTGCACCCCCTTGTACTGGATCACTGATCCCAGTACCTTCAACCTCTCGAGCCATCTCTCGAGATAAACCAACAGAGTTAACATTTCCTTCAGCATCATCACCAGCGTATAGACCGACAGAGAAGGCTGCTGACAGGGACCTGGTAGGGGGTACTCTCTCAACCTCAGTGGCCAGTATAGCCTGAGGTTCCCCCTGGGCTTGTGCCCTGTCCTCAAACGGTACTTGAACAACAGAGGGTGTTACCTCTCGGATCTGGGTGACAACAGCAGTTTTGGTTTTCCTAGCCCTTTTTGGCAGATGAACCCTTTGTATCAGTACATCGAGAGGTTCATCATCAGAATTCTTTCCCTTGGTTTGGGCTTTCCTTTTGCCCCTTCCTTTTGGCTGTGAGGGAGAAGGTGCAGCCTTAACACCTTTAGTTTTGGGGACTAGAGATTTCGTCCTACCCATATAGGTATTTCGATGAATCTCTTTTCCCTCCCTCAGTTCGAAGCCCTTCAGGCTTAGAAGAAATTGCACAACAAAGCCGAAACCAACCTTTTTACTGATCGACAGGTTGGCGTGGGAGACTGAGCGCATCACTTGCTGTTGGAGGAAGTTGAAGATAATATGTGCCCAGTCCAGCTTGTTGTTGTTCCAAATGGCATGGAGGATTTTGAGGAGGTCTAGACTAACCTCGTCAGTTCCGGACACCTTGCCGAGCACAAACTTCATGATTAGGTCGGCAGCGAGAGCAAACCTCTCCTTTAGGTGGTACTTGCGGAGGGCAGAGGATGCTCTGGGTGGTGCAGTCGCTAGTCGGATTTTCTCCCAGAAAGCTTGCTTGTCCAAGTCGTAATCCGATAGATGCTTGACTGCTTCCTCCGATGACGCGAAATCAAATGCCGCTCTGAGGTCACCTACAGATGTTGTGATGGGAAAATCATTAAAGCGGCTTTCGATTTTACCCTTCGTGACCTTGGCATTTGCGAACCATTCTGTGAAGTCGAGGGGGTGAACGGTCCCGTAGTCGTGCGTCATGTATTTCATCAGTCCTGCTTTCTCAAACTTCTTCAGGACTTTTTCCGCCATTTTTGGATTAGGGGAGTTGGTGATGAAGCCGTTTCTGTCAAGGATACTCCCCGCCTTGACTTGTTTGAACTGAGAGCGAATGTGTAGCAACTCCCTCTGATATGCGTCGGAAGATGAGGTTGATGTAGAGGATTCGGACGCCATTGATGAAGGTTAGGTGTTTTGGAGGGAATGTGTACTGCGTTTAGTATTTGGGGATTTTGGGTAAACGGTTTTAGCTTGAATCCGGGTAAAGAAGAAGGATTTGGCTTTTATATCGTGTGGATTCGGGTTGGATATATGGGTAGGGTTGAGAGCTTGACCCAAGGAAGGATACCGGTTTTCTTTAAAGAAGTAAAAGGTCAGAAATACCCCTAGTAACGGTCAGCGTATATGAAAAATAAGGGTATTTTTGGTAAATTAACAGAGCGGTTTTAGATTCAGGATAGTGGGGTAATAAAGAAAAGTAACTATATGATCATGCTCCCACTAATCAAGATAACTCCCTTAAGTGCGGAAAACCGCCAGTAACCGATGACCACGTGGCTAGCATTAATATCCAAAGTTAGCCGTTTCCTTCATGTATTCGTTGAACTTATCGGATTCACCTCTCGAAGGTGAAATGTCTTCCACATGAGTTTAAGGATCTTCCCCCTGAGTGATTGATCCCTAAACCTCCTTATTCCTACGTCTTGATCTGGTTAAGGATCTTCCCCCTGAGTGATTGATCCCTAACCCTCCTTATTCCTCCGTTCAGAGATATCAGTTTGTTATCTTTCGAAGTGACCTCTCGAACTACCCTTCTTCGAGACATAACGTATATAGACAAACTGATCGGGTGACCTCTCGAACTACCTTTCGAACACAGATTGCGAGAGAAACAAGTTTGATTCATCTAAAAGATATCACTTGGAACATATCCTTAAGTTCATTTAGTGATTTCCAGATACATTACATATGAATCAATATCCTATTAGATTCCTTAGAAACTTTTGTTTGGCCTTGGTCAGCCTAATAAGAATCTATCGTTAAAGCAGGAACTAGCCATCTAAAGTCCTATTTCTCTAATAACAGAACTAGGGGTGGCTATTCCCTTTTCTTGTTCTTCTCTTCGGAGCTGCTTACTATAGTTGGGAGTGACCATCTTCATCGCTAATCCTCTTAAGGTCTTTGGATTAGGTATGATCACCCCTTTGACTGCTGCTGACCTCAGAAAGTCCCATCTGGTCTTCCTCTCCATTTCCCTTGGTTCTCCATTTGGTTGAGGAAGGCCCTTTTCCAGAATGTGCAGCAGTAGGAGTCCCTCTTGTGCAGGACTCTCCTCCCGATTCCAGTATCCCATCGTTGTGGATCTCCTCGTATTTGGGGATCCATTCACCTTGGATGGGAATAGGATTCTTGCTTGGATTATCAGGAAGCTCCGTAATCTGTTCACCCTTTGTTGATTCTGGATAGTTTTCTCCTTGAAAATCTTTGGACTTGACTGCCGGTTTCTTTCCTCTATAAAAGAATGGAACATCATCTTTTCCTTTCTTTTTCTCCATGGGAAGTTGATGATATGAACTTCTGAAAGAAACCCTCTTATTTATAGCCCAATAAGGTTATCACTTTTGAGTCACGGGATGCAATATGAATGACCGTTCAATGCTTGTGTAACTCCAAAGCTGCCATAAAGTTGATGAAACCGCCCCTCACATGCGAAACAGTTCATGGCACTAAATACAAGAAGATAAGATTTGACCATTCATCCCAATTCTATCATTCCCAATTCTAACCTTAGTTGAGAGAATCTATTTTCACATAACGCTTTTGTGAAAATATCTGCTAGTTGCTCCTCCGTTGCAACATATTCCAAAGTAATGTCCTTCTTCTCAACATGGTCTCGGATGAAGTGATACTTAATATCAATATGCTTTGTTCTAGAATGTAACACTGGATTGTGGGTGATGGCAATAGCACTTGTATTGTCACACATGATTTTAACCTCCTTACACTCAACCCCATAATCCAGTAATTGTTGCTTCATCCATAAAACCTGAGCACAGCAACTTCCAGCTGCTACATACTCTGCCTCAGCGGTGCTTGTAGCTATCGAATGCTGTTTCTTGCTAAACCATGAGACAAGTCTTCCACCTAGAAACTGACATGTCCCTGATGTGCTTTTTCGATCTATCTTACAGCCGGCAAAGTCCGTATCTGAATAACCCATAAGTTCGAAAGATCCACCTCTCGAATACCAAAGTCCAACACTTTGCGTACCTTTGAGATATCTAAGAATCTTTTTAGATGCATTTAAGTGACTTTCCTTAGGACTTGCCTGAAACCTAGCACATACACCTACTGCAAAGGATATATCTGGTCTACTAGCAGTTAAATAGAGAAGAGATCCGATGATACCTCGATAAGTGGTCTGATCAACCTCTCGACCTTCACTGTCGACATCGATACGTAGAGAGGTTCCCATGGGTACTTTGACTGAGGATTTCCCTTCTATATTGTATTTTCTGAGCAGATCCTTGGTGTATTTCTCCTGATTGATGAAGATGCCTTCCTTAAGCTGTCTCACTTGTAATCCAAGGAAGTAGTTTAGTTCTCCCATCATGCTCATCTCGAACTTCCCTTTCATCAACCTGGAGAACTTCTCGCACAAGTCTGGATTGGTGCTTCCAAAAATGATATCGTCCACATAGATTTGCACCAATAAGATGTGATCCCCGTCCTTAATTCTAAACAATGTTTTGTCCACTAGGCCTTTGGTGAACCCACACTGAAGTAGAAAAGAGGATAAGGTATCATACCAAGCTCTCGGAGCTTGTTTTAAGCCGTAAAGTGCCTTCTTTAATTTGTATACTTTGTCAGCTCCCACGTCCTTCAAGAAACCCGGAGGTTGTTCAACGTACACCTCTTCTTCGAGAAGTCCGTTCAGAAAAGCGCTCTTGACATCCATTTGATATACCTTAAAGTCTTTGAAGGCGGCATATGCGAGAAAGATGCGTATGGCTTCGAGACGTGCCACTGGAGCGAAGGTTTCATCAAAATCTATTCCTTCCTCCTGACAGTAGCCTTTGGCAACAAGTCTGGCCTTGTTCCTAACAATAATTCCATCCTCATTCATCTTGTTTCTGAAAACCCACTTTGTACCAATGACATTCTGATGATGAGGTCTCGGAACTAGTTCCCAAACATCGTTCCGTTCAAACTGATGAAGTTCCTCTTGCATGGCTTGCACCCAATCTGGATCACATAGAGCCTCTTCGATCACCTTAGGCTCTATTTGCGATAGAAAGCAAGCAAACATGCTTTCTCTGTATGCTGATCTGGTTTGAACTCTGTCACGTACATCTCCAATCACTTGATCAGCAGGGTGACTTCTCAGCCATCTTAGGTCGGGTTGTGGCTCCTCAGTTGATACTTCCGTTGAAGGTTGAGATGTGGTTTGAACATCTATGATCTGGATTGGATCAACTGAGTCAGGTGCTTTCTTCTTGGTAGATTCTTCATCATCTGAATCTGACTGGAGTTCTGCTACGTCTCGAACTATCGACTGCTTGTCTTCGAGAGGTAAGTTTGATCTCTCGATAGACTCTGGCTGATCTTCCTCAGCTGCTTCCGTTGTCTTTGATGGTTGATCTGTCGATGCCCTTTCATCAAAGGTAACATGTATGGACTCTTCAACCACCAAACTCCGTTTGTTGAAGACTCTGAATGCTTTGCTTGTCGATGAGTATCCCAGAAATACTCCATCATCTGCCTTTTCTTCAAAAGTTCTTCGTTGAGCCTTCCCATTGTTGTGGATATAGCATTTGCACCCGAATGTGTGGAAGTGGCTTACATTCGGTTTTCTTTCATTCCACAACTCATATGGAGTCTTTCCAACTCCTTTCACGATCAAGGACCGATTTTGGGTATAGCACGCTGTGTTGATTGCTTCTGCCCAAAATCCTTGTGATATGTTGGCTTGTGAGAGCATGGTCCTTGCGGCTTCTTTGAGAGTTCTGTTCCTTCTTTCAGCAACCCCGTTCTGTTGAGGCGTTCGAGCAGCTGACAGTTGATGATGAATCTCGTTCTCATTGCAGTAGCTCTCGATTACTTGATTTATGAACTCTCCACCTTGATCTGACCGGATCTTTAGTATCGAGACATCCTTTTCAACTTGAACTTGCTTCAAGAGATTTGGCAGGACAATTTTTGTCTCACTTTTCTTGGTTAAGAACACGGTCCATGTGAATCTTGTGTAGGCATCTACTACCACAAGAGTGTACTTCTTTCCCTTTATGCTGGGTGGATCCACTGGGCCAAATAAGTCCATGTGAAGAAGACTTAATGGTCTGGTGGATGATGTCTCGGCTTTGCTCTTGAAGGAGGATTTGATCTGTTTGCACCGTTGACATGCCTCACAAATTTTATCCTTTCGAAACGTCACTTTGGGCAGTCCTTCCACTAAGTTCCTCTTAGTAAGCTTGTTGATAGTCTTGAAGTTCAGATGACTAAGCTTACTATGCCAATCCCAGCATAAATCTTCCTTGCTCCTTGCTAGCATACATAGGGATGGTTTTGCAGACCTCCAATCCACTATGTACATGTTTCCTTTCCTTGCTGCTTCCAAGACGACTTCGAGAGATTCCTCGCTCATAATCTGACATTTGCTTTTGGTGAAGACAACCTTGTAGCCTTTGTCACAGAACTGGCTTGTACTAAGGAGATTGAACTTGAGCCCTTCAACGTAGGATACTCCCTTAATAACCAGCTCATTCTTTTGAATTTCACCAAAAGCTTTTGTGCGTCCCTTCTTCTCGTTGTCGCCAAATGTCACCAAGGGACCTTCGATAGGTTGGATGTTCTCTAGCAGTGTTAGATTTCCAGTCATATGTCTCGAACATCCACTGTCAATGAACCACATGTCCCTGGTGTCCTGCAAGGCAATTAAGCAAGTTTAGGTACCCAAACTTTGGGTCCTGGTGGGTTAGTGAGTTTAGGCATCCATTTATACCTTGTGCCCATTATTCCAGGCCTAGGCGCAATGTAGCCATTGTACGTTTGATAATCATAAGGAATGCTAGCAAAAGTTTTAGGCCTCTTTGGTGCATAAATCAACTTAGGTAGAGACTTTTCGACCGGCTTATGCACCATGCCTTTCATACGCTGTTTGGTCATGTGAAATTGCTGAAAGTGAGGTTTCTTCCAGACATTGTGATTCGATGACCAATCCTCACTAGATGGATAGAGTCTGCCTTTCTCCATCCGTGAGTTCCTAACTATGTGGATCTCAGACCTTCCATATTTGCCTTGAGGCGCATTATATGGAATGTAGCTCTTTTTGTACTTGGAATGGCCTTGCGAGAGATAGCAAGGTGATCTCTCGATATTGTTTACCCGGCCATTCTTCGTAGCTTTCCTATACTTTCCATTGCTGGTGTATAGGGACGGTTTATGAATAGCTACTCTGGTCTTTTCTGTTGGTCCTTTATGACCTTTATTTGGTTTGGGTTGAGATCCTCCATTTCTTGAAGTTCCCAAACCATTGGTCTGTTTATTTCTCGAGAGATGGTCTCGATGGAACCCTAGACCGGTTCTATCACTTGTAGGTCTGTGATCATTCACCATTTTCTCCATAGCTTTGGAGGAATTAGAGTATGATGCTATAACCTTTCTAAGATCATTTTCGGTGATCTCTCGAGTTTTGCACTCTTCAGTCAGTTGGATTACTTTAGCTTCTAACTCACTTACTTTGAGAGTTAGCTCTGAATTCTCTTTCGAGACGTTCTTAAGCATATCTCTTTCAGCAGTTAGCTTGCTGTTTTCTTCCCTGATTTTGGCATGAGTGCTATTAGCGACTGCGAGATCCCTTTTGAATGTTTCAAGCATCTCAAAGGGATCTTCATCGCTTCTGAAAGAAGAACAACGAGAGGTAGAAATAGAGCAGCGAGATGTGGAAGTAGAGGTTACCTCATTGTTAATGGCCATTAGGCATTGATTCTCTTCTTCCTCGGTGTATAAGCAGATGAGCCCCCTCTCATCCTCTGAGCTGCTGCTGCTTTCACTGGAGCTCGACGTCTCGGACTCCTCGATTGTTCTCTCGAGTTCCTCAGCAACAAGCGCCTTTCTGCGCAGATGTTTCTTTGTATCTCCCTTGAAGCCACTTTGTGCTGGCTTCTCTTTAGGTTCCTCCTTTCTCCTGGAGTTCCTACATTCTAGGCCTTGATACTTGCTTACCTTAGGGTAAGGACAGTCAGCCTTGAAGTGCCCTGGTCTCCTACAGTTGTAGCATAGACCTTGATCTTCTTCCTCCATTCCTCTGGATGTGTATTTCTCATTTTTCCTTCTTGAGGAGGAAGGTGAACTTGTGTTGCTTTCCGGTGTCTTCTTCATGAACTTCCTGAATTTTCTTATGAAGAAAGCAAACTGTTCGTCAGATAAAAAATCAGTGGGATTAGAATCTGACCTTGAGGAGGTGGTTGGTTGGTCCGCAACCAGTGCCACATTCCGTCTGTCCACCACGTCCTCATCTCTTGGAAACATCTCAAATTCGAAGGCTTTGAGATCTCTGAATAGTTGGTCGGTTGTGGTGTTCTTCAAATCCCTGTGATCACGCATTGTGATCACCTTCATTTCCCACTCCTTGGTAAGGCCTCGTAAGACCTTCAGGTTTAGCTCCTTTTGTGGAATCTCCTTCTCGAGATCACTGATCTCTATTGATAGCTTCATGAAACGAGATTCCATGCTGTCGATGCTCTCCCCTGGCTTCATCTTGAAGTCCTCGAACTTCTTCATGGCCACGGTGAGCTTGTTCTCCTTCTCCTGTTCGTCACCTTCACCAATTAACATCAAAGTATCCCATACCTCTTTCGCCGTTTTGCACTTTCTTACTTTTGGAAAGATGGTTTCGTCTATAGCTCTGAAGAGAATATCCTTGGCAATGTTGTCCAAGTTGTTTCTCTTCCTATCATCACTTGTCCATTCTTCCCTAGGTTTGGGGACATACTTTGGTGTATCTCTGGTTTGTTCAGCAGTCGTGTTTACCATCATGATCTTGACTGGTCCAGATGTTATAACTTCGGCCATCTCATCATGGAGGGCTGATAGATACACAAGCATGCGTGTTTTCCAGTCATCGAACCTGCTAAGATCAAAGAGAAGATGTCTCGACAACATGCTATCCATATTAGAAAAATTATCTCGTGCTTTGAAAATTTTTAAAAGATTTTTCAAAGAAGGATCTCTAGGCAATATAAACAAAGGTTTATATCGATCAGAGAACTTGCTCTGATACCAATTGTTGGTCCCAAGGGGATGGGGTACAAGTCTAGGGGGGGGGGTGAATAGACTTGTATAAGATTTTGCAAATCTTTTCAACCTCTCGTGTGTATTGAACTTAGGATGTTTAGGTTCGATACCTCACGAGGTGAAGACAAAGTTTTATGCGCAGCGGAAATGTTATCCCCTTTTAGTTAGCACGAGTTTGAGTTAGTTCGAGAAGTGCGTTTATATGCAGTGCAATCGAGAGGTTAGCGAGAGATAAAAACAGTAAGTAAATGCAAGAGAGATTTTTAAGTGGTTCGGCCAACCCGCCTACGTCCACTCTTCTTCCAGAAACTCCCTGGAAGGATTGCACTAAAAACTTCCCTTTTTAGTACAATATCGAGCGCTTGAGCTTTGATCACGAAGCCCGCCTCAAGCCTCAGGTTTTTCGCCCCGCTTCTTGTTACTCCACCTCTCGAGCACTTGACCTTTGATCACCAAGCCCGCGTCAAGCCTCAGGATCTTCACAAGACAGCTCCCAGGTTACTCCGCCTCTCCAAGGTCTTTCTCCCCGCTTCCAGTTACTCCACCTCTCGAGCACTTGACCTTTGATCACCAAGCCCGCGTCAAGCCTCAGGATCTTCACAAGACAGCTCCCAGGTTACTCCGCCTCTCCAAGGTTTTTCTCCCCGCTTCCAGTTACTCCACCTCTCGAGCACTTGACCTTTGATCACCAAGCCCGCGTCAAGCCTCAGGTTTCTTTCACTCGGACAGCTGCCAGGTTACTCCACCTCTCTTGCTTAATCCAAAGCAAGGTGTTTTTGGTTGTCACAGTTGAATGTAACAGGCTCCAATCTGACCACAAGCTATCGTTGAATCAACTTCGATGTAGAGCAGCTTCGGTCACCTTCTAGATGTATAACAGTTTAAGCTTTGTAACTCTCTTAAACACTAAGATGTGTTTTCTCGCTGTTTTGAATATCAGGATGATATTCCAAATTTAAGTACTTGCACTTGAACGTTTTAGACGGACACTTCTTAAGAATTTTTTTAACCCCTTTTTTCTTTTGTGTCTTTACGTCCTTATATATGAGAGTAGAGGAATAATTCCGTTGGAGGGAAAATTATTCCGTTTGAAATTTGTCTCCCATGCTGATCATGGGTCTTGCATATTTTCAGCATATTTCATGGAGTGGTGATCTTGTAACTTGAACCTCTTTGTCTTGTAGTGAATATTCCATAGTTCACTTTCTTGAGTCCATGCTCCACTTTCGTCTTTTGGTAAAAGTTACTCTTTTTATATTCCCATTATTCCTTGTTTGTAGGGAATCAGACCACTTCAGCATTGGTGCACCTTTTGACCGTTTGTGGTGGAAATCTGACGTGTCATCCATTTCCGCCCATTTTGAAATCTTCACGTTCGGCACCTCTTCATTATTCCATCTCCATGATATTCTTCTTCTCCAAACTTTAAGTATGACCGTCATTCAGCTTTGTTGGAGAATTGTTAGTGTATCGAGACCAAGGTTGATATCTTGATCGCTTAATGTCTCGAACTCAAATATCGAGAGGTCTATCTCTCGAACTCTGTTTATGTCTCGAACTGGATAACTGTATCGAGAGGTCCTACCTCTCGAACTCTGCTTATGTCTCGAGACTTAGTTGATGTCTCGCAGACCCTTATTCCTCCAGTGTTGTCCCATGCCTTCTTCTGATCTGTCTATATGATTACAACACACGAGATTTCTAAGATGTTCAAACAAATTTACCTCAAGCTTAAATATTTTCCGAGTTGAGCTCAAAGTTACTCGGTTGTATTTTCGCTCTTGGTTTACTTGTCGAACTTACAACGTTTTGCCTATGCATCGAGACTTGGGGATTTCTACTTAACAGTTGGTATCATCAAAACCTATTACATGATGTTCCTAACAGTTTTTAACAAATGTAAATTTTGATAGGAATTTCATATAATGGTTAAGTGTTTGATCATTAATTAAAATTAAAATTCAATTAATTATATTTAAATAATACAAATTACTTTTAGTTGTTAACAACTTTAAACTTTAATACAATTTTCCTATAGCATTTAATGAATTTGGTTTTGTTGTAACCACTAATGTACAAATATTTAGGATCATATAAGCTAATAAAGACATCCCCTTATTTACCTCAACCATTTTCAAAACAAGAATGGTGAGGAATATCAAGTTGAGGTTCAAACTTATAAAAGGAGCAAAACCATATACAAAACAAAATAAAAACGGTTAATGCTACATTCAAACTTTAAATTAAAAGATGTTTAATGTTATCCACACGTTGATTAATAATGACATCACCCCAAACAATTGTCTAACCCTTCTCCCAAAGGGTTGAATCCCCAACCCCAAGAGTCCCCCACGTCCCAGCCCGACAAAAATTGTGTAACCCAAAATTATTATATGCGCATGTATATATATATATATATATATATATATATATATATATATATATATATATATATATATATATATATATTTATTTATTTATTTATTTATTTATTTATTTATTTATTTATTTTCAATTCAAGTTAGAACATCTCTTAAGATGAGAACACGCAGACTTTTTTAGTAATGCACGAAAGTTCTACATAAATTGCATAATAACTATTCCAGCTCTGTGACTACTACATGAATGAACTGTGCATTTGTGTATTAATTTCTGTGCATTCATGTAGTAGTCACGGAGCTAGAGTAGTTATTGTACATTCATGAAGAACTTACCATGCATTACTGAAGAAGTTCGCATATATATATATATATATATATATAGAGAGAGAGAGAGAGAGAGAGAGAGAAATAAAAACCAATCTTAGCCTTACATTGTAAAAACTCGATGAATTAGTTCAAATTAACAAATATAAAAAACATGATGATATTTTCGTAATTACCATCAATTTCACTATGCAAACTTGAACACTTAAATATGCAATCTTTAACAAGTAAATATGTAAAACATGGTAAATTTATAAAATCAATGAAAAATCTAAATTTTAAATCTAAACCATAAATGCTAGAGCTTAAGTAGTAAAAAGTGAACCATTAAACCAAATAAAATCAAAAACTCAATCATAAACTCTAAAATCGAAACCTAAGTGTAATGAACTTTCACATTTTTGTAAGTGCAATCTTTTAATACTAAATATGCAAAATGTTAATATAAATATGCAACCTTGAAAAAGTATGAAAATTACAAATTTTAATGTTCAAGTTTGCATAGTAATTTGTTGATAATTATGAAAATACCGCATAATTTTTTTAAAAATTTAATTTGATCCGTCCAATTTTTTTGAATGTAATTCTGATATTCTTATTTCTCTCCTAAGAACTTGTTCTCATTTGATTATGTGTGTGTGTGTGTGTGTGTGTGTGTATATATATATATATATGACGAATCAAATTTGGACAAAGTTTTCCATGTGGATTTGCAGATGGGCACCACCAAGTATGCACGTGTTTAGAAATGCACAAATGCACCACACCCTGGTACATTCATGCATACTTGGTGACCCAGATCCGCACGTTCGCACATGAAGCTCTGTCATGTATATATATGTATATATATATATATATATTCTCCTCCCTAAAACTAAGCAACAAGGTTTTTTTTTTTTCACTTTTGACTCCACGACTATTGAATCATTTTCATATTTAGTCCTCGACTATTAATTCTTACACATTTGATCTCATGATTATTTTATCATGTCATTTTCACATTTGGTCCCCGATTATTAATTTTTTCTCACATTTAGTCCACCACTTTTAAAACCTTGCCACATTTGGTCATCCTTCCTAATTTCATTTCACTAATAACCATATTTGTGTTCTCTATTTTATTGAGTGTGAGTGCATAGTATTCAAGTGTCTTATCTTAAAGGACAAAATTGTCATTTTTATGACCTTTTTCAACTAAAAAATTTTTGTCACATGTGATCATAAAATTAGGCCGGAAGATTAAATTAAATTTGGTATAATTTTAAAATTCGTGGAATCAAATAGGGAAAAGTTAATAACAAAATGTAGAAATGAATTAATAATCATGGGACCAAATATGAAAATGATCCAAAAGTCGTGGGACCAAAAGTAAAAAAAACAAAAAAAAAACTCAATAAACAACACGCATTGAGACTTGGTGTATGCATCTTCTCAATTATGGAAGGTACATTTGGGAGCAATCATTATTGTGTGGACCATACTATCAAATAATGCACATTCAATATAAAAATAATGTACATTCAGTATAAAAACAATGTACATTATATTCAGGGGATGTACATTATTTGTGTACTGAATGTACATTATTTTTATAATATAAAAATAATGTACATTCAGTACAAAAATAATGTACATTTAGTACATTAAAAATGTACATTTTATTATGATCCACACAGCTGTGTGGACCATAATTTGCCATTTGGGAGGATCTTGATCTAATTTTAGGAAATCAATTTTCTTTTATCATAGAAGGTTATATTCTTCATGTTTTAAGAGATCAATTTGTATTTAATACTCGTGATTTGTGAGATTTACTTTCCTAATTAGGCTAAGTACCATAATTTGTCAATTGAACTGTATAAATGCCCTTAGCAATATACTGATTTCCAATTTCCAACAAACTGTGTTGCCCCGTCGTTGACTATTTAGATCATAAAATCAACAGTAGCAATAAAGCTTTTTTTAATTCATTATATATATATATATATATATATATATATATATATATATATATATATATATATATACACACACTGTAACAGAGTCAATAATACTCAAAAAAAAGTTTAGTATTAGTATACAAAATTTATATATTTAAAAAACTACATTAAAATAACTATCAAATATAAAAACTCAAATATAAAAATAAGTACAAAACTATTAAAAAATAAACAGAGAATAAAAAGTTGATTTGACAAATAAGACAGGGTGAGTAATATTTCTGAAACTAACCTGCCACTTATTTATCTTATTTTCTAACCATTGATCTACAAATCTTCTCCACAATTGATCCACAATTCTCAGAAGGAGAGTGGTTCTCTCATTTAAGCACTTACAACCAAGCTATTAATTAATAGAATTCTAACGTGAGTAAGTCTAGTAGTTAAAATGTAATATTTGTTTATTTGTTCATGAAAAATATTATACTTAAACTAAAAAATATTACATTTCTCACGATAAAATGAATTGAGACCAAACTAATTCATCTAATGTAGGTGCTTATATGGAAATATGCATAGAATAAAACAAGCAAAGCTAATAGTAGCAAAAGACTAAAGACATGGCATGTTTGGTGATTCACTTTGGCAATATAATAACCAAATGTAGACATGAGAGACATACCTACAACTTGTGCTTTTGTTGTACTGTCTTAATAGGTATTCTAATAAAAACCAGAATTTCAATGTTTAAGACCCAAAACAGCTAAACTATATAATTCTAAAAGGTTTTGTATTTTAAATTGTCACAATATTTACCTTTACAAAATTGAAATACTAATGCAAGTTTGAGCTTATTATTTGGGAACACATGTTTTTGCCCTATTTAAAATTCATAGGATACAATAAATATTCTTGAGAAATTATGTGTAGTATGTGCAAGACCCTCCATATTATTTAGTGAAATTATACTATCATTATTTCTAGTTCTTAACTAAGCATAAACTATAATTTCTCATTTTCTCCTAATACAAAAAATGATATTATGTTATAAGATATTAATTTTAAATATCTATCATGTATTCCTACTAATCTATTTGATTAGTAAATAAATTCTTTTTCTAACACAAGATGCAGTTGGCTAATTTAGAATAACCAATAAATAAAAGAGTTTTATAACCACGTTAGATGATAACAAAAATTTTGACAAAAAAAAATAATTAATTCTTGTAGTAATATCGTTATTGAAATTTCAATAATATTAATAATAAAAATGTCAATAACTAAAAATAAAAGTATTACATATTCAATCATTTTGGGAGCAATCCCAACCAAATTAGTCGGATAGTTGGCTTGGTAACTACAATATTTTAAGTAGTTCAACTTTTCATGAGAGCTCTATATTAGCCTTTTAGGTTTAAGTCGGTCAGGTATGACCGTATGGACAACTTAGACTGGTTTACCTTCTTGTAGTCTTTTGGTTGGTTAGAGTAATGGCTGCGAAGTTTTTTGTAAATAAAAATATTGAAATGCTATGCTAAAATGTCATTGAAAATATATTAATTTTAAAAATAATTTTCATAAATGCAAGAAGAAAAAAAAAAAAAAAAAAAAGGAAGAAGAAAATTATAGTGGTAGTATCGCAAATAAATAGAATGATGAGGGGGAATGGG
Source organism: Ipomoea triloba (assembly GCF_003576645.1). NCBI lineage: Eukaryota > Viridiplantae > Streptophyta > Magnoliopsida > Solanales > Convolvulaceae > Ipomoea > Ipomoea triloba. The sequence continues at coordinate 15,979,059 of NC_044924.1, read as the reverse complement.
CAAAATGGGTGTGTAGAAGTGGGCTTTTTGTAGGCTAGGCAGGGGTTGGCTTTTGTTTGAAATCCATCTTTCTTCTACAGATTCGGTGAAAAACACACCATTAAAATACCTTAATCTTCTTGCTCTCTCCGCTCTCTTCTCCATAACACAAAACTCTCTTACACTCACCACTATATATATATATTGTTGTGCACAGGTTCCGTTTGTAGAATTCCATCCATACAGGTTGAGAAAGGGAAGAAGAGCGAATTGAGAGAATCATTCCATTTCAAGAAAAGTGGGAAATTTCCACCCAATTTCGTGTTTCCCCGGTGAGATAAGCTCTGGAATTGGCAGGGGAAAGCGATATATTGTGGTTTGTGAAGAGAGAGAGAGAGATAGAGAGAGAGAGCGAGCGAGCGTGGATGTATCTTTATCCGCATGTATAGGTAATGCATCAGAAGAAATCTGAAGTTCAGATCGGAAAAGAAAGCAGCGGCGTCTCTTCCGATTTCAACCCTACCCTGCTTTCATCGTCTTCTTCGCTTTACCAGAAACACAATAATCCCCATCTTGCCCCCCACGCTTTCTTCTTTGCCGCTTCTTCTTCTCCGCCTCCGCCTCCTCCTCCTCCGCCTTCTCCCTCTGCTGCTTCCCCGCACAATACAACCCTTCAAATCTTCATCAACGATGGCTATGACTCGATTCCCCCTGCTCCTAACGCTGCCCCGCCGATGGTGGTGCCAAATAGCAAGACCACCCCTCACAAGAGACCCCTTTTGGGGGTCTCCTCCAATAACCCTTCCAATTCTTCTTCAAACTCCATCATCAAATCCCCCACTTTGAGCAATTCTCTTCACAAATATTCCTTTTCTTCCGCTCCTCCGTCGCCGGCAGCCAAGGGTCAACATTCTTTTAGAATTATGGGTGTCCATGTTTACCATCAGCTTCGTCACCTTCGCCGTGTTGTCCGGGTTCACCTCCGCCTCATCCTCCTCCTTTCCTTGCCATTTTTCTATTTTCTGGTTTCTCATCCCACTAACTCCTTTTTTCTTGATTTCCTCTCGGCTTTTGCCTTCTCGGCAGCTCTGTTGTTTTCTTTGAATTTGGCCCTTCCTAGGCTCCCCTCGATTCGGTTGTTCCTTGCTAGGTCTTTACCAATTAAGCTGTCCTTGTCAAACCAAGTGTCCAGAAGGCCTTTGCCGGTATTTTGGTCTATCGGGTCTCGGCCTAAGTTTGAGAAAAAGGTGAATTCTGGGAATTTTGTGCAGGCATATAGAAATGGGGATGTGTATGAGGGTGAGTTTCACAAGGGGAAATGCAGTGGGAGTGGTGTTTACTATTATTACATGAGTGGAAGGTATGAAGGTGATTGGGTTGATGGGAAGTATGATGGTTATGGAGTTGAGACGTGGGCAAGGGGGAGCCGGTATAGAGGCCAATATAGGCAAGGACTTAGGCATGGTTTTGGAGTTTATAGGTTTTATACAGGGGATGTTTATGCAGGAGAATGGTCAAATGGGCAGAGTCATGGGTGTGGGGTGCATACCTGTGATGACAGTAGCCGATATGTTGGTGAATTCAAATGGGGTGTCAAGCATGGCCTTGGCCACTACCATTTCAGGTATTCTTTAGACATTCATTTTTCCTTCTTTTTAGGTTCATCTTAGTTGTTTTTTGTTTGTTATTGTAGACTGTCGTGCCCATTTTCTAGTGTTCTTATTCTTGTTGTGGTTCAATTTGGTGGCTTTAATATGTCTCTTAATCATAATTTGATTTGCTGCGGACTTCAGGTGTTATGACTTACTATAGTTGTGAATATGATTTTTATGCTCACTAACATATCATGCTGCAAAGATGATTCATATCCCTAGGTAAAGCAGTAAGCAAGTATGTTGTTCACCAACTGACTCACCTTTCCCGTTAGTATCTTTTAGGATGCATTATTTTGAACAAGCAGTAGACTATACTAAAAATAGCATAGTGTATATAAATGTACTACATAGAAGAGGTTTGATTCAGTGCATTAAGCTACTCCTCATGTTGTGCCTGCACAAGGATAAAGTATGCAACCTTCCCCGTGGCTTTGGAAAATATTCGTCCAGACAGCCTTAATTTAGTTCCATTTTTGTTAAAATAAAAATGGTCTTATTTTCTGAATGGATCATATCAAAGCATAATATTTACATTGTGCTTGAAGTTGTGAGGGGTATAGTTGTGCAAATTGTTAAATGATTCTTGAATACCATAGGGTACTACTGAAAGTGACAATATCAGCTTATTGTAAACGTAATTGTAGCTGTGTCTCTTAAGTTGGTGTAGTATCCAGGTCATTGACACTCTATTCCTCAACATACTTACTGCTTACATAAATAAATAAATATGATAAAATGATTTTAACACTTGCAGCCTTTCATGGGAATTAGCAAATGTAAAGTTACCAACCTTGCAACATGTGTTTGATTTTTTTTTTTTAAAGCCAGTGCTGGAGCATATTATTAACTCCTTTGATAGGAAAAATTATTGCCTTTGCATACAGTAGTAGACTTTTACATTTGAAAAGGAATAAAGTTCATGATGGCATCATGCATCTCATCCATCCCCTCTTCTTTCCTTTGATTCACGCAGACCATGTTATAAACTATAAAGTAACACCTTTATTTTGTCATTTTGTGTTGGAAATATCAAGGCTGAGGTAATAGACATTGTTAATTTGGAGCTCTTGCAACATATTGCATCTTGAAAAAATAAATTAGAATGGCTAATTTTATTTTCAGTCAATAGCCTGCCTTATTGAGTATTGATTCCGCATTTTTTCACATCTTAGGAATGGTGACACTTATGCTGGAGAATATTTTGCTGATAAGATGCATGGATTTGGGGTTTATTGCTTTGCAAATGGGCATCGTTATGAAGGAGCTTGGCACGAAGGCAGGAGACAAGGATTGGGAATGTATACTTTTAGAAATGGAGAAACTCAGTCAGGTCACTGGCAAAATGGGGTTCTTGACATTCCAAGCACACAAAGTGTGTCCTATCCTGTATCTCCTGTTGCTGTTTACCATTCGAAAGTGCTTAATGCAGTCCAGGTAAATTCATAACGATAACTAGTTTTTGTCATCATAACCTATCTAGTGTGTGGCGAACAAGGGATATTTTTCTATTGTGCCTGTTACTGCTAACTGTGATGGAATTGTAATGTTAATTGTGTGATCATTTTTCTCAATCTGATTTGGGTATAATTAATTTGGGCTACATGAATAATCTGTGGCAGAGTATAAAACAGTTAGTTGTGAGATATTTGATGATTTTATAAAGGTCTCTTTTCTGCATATTTTCTGTTCTCATGCAAATTGCCTTACTACTTGGGGAATACACATAGCGGAGGGAAATGTGGATGAAGAGAAGGGAACAACTCAAAAACTGAATCGTATGTTTTTTAATGTTATTTTCACAGGAAGCACGACGAGCAGCTGAGAAAGCATATGATGTAGCTAAGGTGGATGAAAGGGTGAACAAGGCGGTAGCAGCAGCGAACAGGGCAGCAAATGCAGCTAGAGTAGCAGCCGTGAAAGCTGTGCAAAAGCAAATGCATCATCGGAGAAACAGTGACGAGCTTCCTATTCCCATGGTGTAAAAGCAAATGCATCATCGGAGTTGTGCTTAGAACAGGCTCTCGCCTTTTAAAACTGCAGTGTGGTGTTCTGCTAAACCTTGGCAGTGAGGAGCGGATAAAGAGCCAGCCATATGGTATCACTTCTTCTATACAGTGCCTATCTACTACTTGGTCATTTGTTAACCTTCTAAAGTAGCCCAGTATAATTAGAGCGCTGGAGTCGAGGGAAAACCTGACCCAGCCGGCTTTCTGTACGTATAATATTAATGACTTCTGAAAATTGAGTTTTAAGAAATCCTTATTCTTAATCATCCTTCTTGATCTGGTCTGTGCAAGCCATATTTAGGTGAGGTTCTTCTGCCGTATTGGCACCTCCTAAAACTAAAAGTAAGCAGAATAATCTCCCACACAACATGCAAAAGATTCAGATGTTTCAAAAATCAGACACATCAAAACACCCTCTAACATTACACAAAGGTCTAGATTTTGATAGCTACAAAACAACCATAGTATAAAAGTCTCAAGTGGACACAAAACAATTAAACAATTCTAGCTCTCGGTTTGCTCCCTAAGCCTTCGGATGGTGCTCCTTACTGTAACAGCACTAGCAGTGCTGCCAAGGAAAGTGAGAACCAATTAATACTTAGAAACAAGAGTAGTAACAACTCAGAAGAGTGAATTTGGTGAGACCCACTTACTTCAGTGTGTAAGCACCACCAGCTTTGACTTTCCCGCAGTCTTTGCAACCCCAAATACCCACAGCTTTCCTCTTCACCGCGTACTGCAAAAATATATAATTTTCTCATACACCAGACCAGAGTAATTAACAACAAAAATCTGAGAAATTTATAAAATGCACCAAACATGGCATGCCTTACCTTCCCACAGAACTCACAGAAGTACTTGCTATGCTGACTGACCTCCATCTTCTTTATTTGTTTTCTCAAACTGGCACCATAGCGGGTACCTGATATGTTGTTGCTTATTCATAAGTTATAGCAAACAATGCCAAAATGATACAACAGCCAAGTTAACCATGAGTCAGAATGAGCAAAAAATTGGTGCAGGATAACTAAAAGAGTTCTTCTGGCTAGCTAAAGTTGAAGAAATTAAGGAAATATGCACACGCTTGATTACTAGATTGGCCTATCAGTTAAATCCACAAATACATCATTCTGCATCATCCCAACTCCCAATTCCTATCATTTATTGTAGCAAAACTAACTCCATACAAACATTGACTTCATATCACATAATAACTCAATAAAAATAAGTGAATACATACCGTACTTCCCAACAATACCAGCCTTCTTGGTTCTCTTGGTCTGGGTACATAGTTAACATAATTCAAGTTTAGAATGTTAACCAAAAACATAAAGAAACATGATTCAGTTATAGAATACAGAAAGCAGACAGAAACAAGCAAAATATAAGCACCAAAAATCACAGAGCACAGAGCAATAACTGAATCAAACAAATACTCTTATCATGAAACCTTCAGGTGCAAATAAATGCAAATTAAAACCTTTGGTCCTCTTTGAAAGCCTTATAGTTTCAGGTACAATATGCTTTAATAAAACTACAATACACGTTTACTACTTGATTATCTCTGCTCCTTTCCTTTCTTTTTAGGGAAAAAACGTATTTCCACCAACTCCATTCTTCTAAATTGAAAAAGAAATCTTTAAAGAACTTTTTTTTTTCCCTTTTTTGCATCAAATATTGAATTTACATTACCCTTTTTCATTTTCTAATCTTGTAAATACCAGTAAAAATCAGTCCGATTGAAACGTGTTGATAAGATGAAATTGGACTTAAAATGATAGATTCTACAAAGAGAGAGAAAAGAAGTACCATCTTGGAGAGCTAGGATAACAGCGCTGAGACGGCCGAGTCTGTACGAAGATGAAAACGAACAAACTGAGATAAAACCCTTAAGATGGGTCTATATAGGAATAGGATTTGTGGATCATGGATCTATCATTTTCTCCTAAAGCCCAGCGGGCCTACCGTTTGTATATTCTACCGTTTTTCAATCTTCATCTCCCATTTTAAATCAACCATAAATCTTCCTTAATTATTGATTTTGTACAAATTTTGGTTCTTGTCAAAGAATTTATCCATGAGTTGCTAAAGTTGAGGGTATTGTAAAAGGTATGCCCGTTGACCTACTGAAGCATAAAGAGTCAACAGTTACCTCCACTGAGGCTCGAACCCACTCCCATCATTTATGTTGGAGTGTAAACCGGGACATCGGGTGCCACTGGATCACAAGGTCTTTGGTGCGCGCGCGCGCGCGCACACACACACATATATATAAAACACTAACAATAATAACAATCATAATGGTGACCGTTACAACGGTTACATAATAATGGCCAGAATAAGTATGATTTATAACACCCCCTTGTACATTATTAAAACTTGCTAGGAAAACCCTATGGGAAAAACTTGCTAGACAATAAAAAAGTACATGGTATATGAATGGTATATTCAAATATTTTCATGTCTCGTTAAAAACTTCACTAGGAAAACCACGTGGAAAAAACCTAGTTGAAGAAAAGAGTACATGATATTTATAAACTCATACATAATCCTGGTTGCCTCATTAAAAACCTTACACTAAGAAAACCCAGTGGGAAAAAAACTTAGTTAAGGGAAAAGAGTACAACCATAACTTGCTGCGTTTAATCTTCAGGATTTGCAAGAGTTGGTAGTCTTTTGGACCAATTAACTTATGTGTATGTTGTTGCTCCCCTTGAAGACAACAACCTTCCTCATTGCCTCGTTAAAAACCTTAACTTAAGAAAACTCAATAGGAAAAACTTAGTTAAGGGAAAGAGAGTACAATCATAATTCTTCAAGGCATAATCTTCAGGATTTTGGGGTTCGTCTATTTAAGTATTTATTTACAAGTTTATCCCCGTTTATTATATCATACTCATGCCTCGTTAAAACCACACTAGAAAAACCCAATAGGAAAAATCTAGTGAGGAAAAGAGTACATGGTATATATGTATTCATATGTTGCTAAAGTACAATCTTCAGGATTGATTTAAGTAAATGTAGTTATCATCTCCCCCTAAAGATGACAATCTTCAAGTTCTACATTTCTTAAAGTAGAATAACTGTTTCAAAAAGAGTATAGAGGAGATGATATGGCAATCTTCAGTATTGATTTAAGTTGACATTTTATACAATGATTCTCTGACTCTTCTGGAGCTTATGTGGGTTGAATATAACCAATATTTCTTAACCATACCCACTCAAAACACACTTTTATTTTCCTCTCATAAGGCAGTGGAGGTAAGATAAACATAACTAATTTGGAATTTAGTATCGTGGAGATCAAAAGAAGTTAATACTAATTGATCTATGAGAAACACTCATTGGTTTATCGCATAAATTTACTAGAGGATATTTGGAGTTATAAGTGATTTTACTGTAAGGACAATGTCACTCAAAATACGATCATAAAACTTCTGGTTCTACAATATTGTTCCAATAATAATGAAGTAATGGACTTCAAGTCCAAGAATGTCCGCGTGGTGATAACGTGTTATAAAAGGTACGCCGGTTGGCCATTAGCTCCTACCCGGTAAACATTACAAGTAATTGAAAAGAAAAAGAGAGATAGCAGGGAATAGGGAGAGAGTATTTCATTAGATCAACTTCTATATATATATATATATATATATATATATATATATAGGCCCTTATTCACATGAGGACCTATAATTATGGAGGATTATAAGGACCCATCATAACCATCCAAATCATTAGATTAAATGGCTGAGATTAGTTAGGATTAAGTGATGGATACAGACTCCAAATTTAGATTAAGGGCAAATAAGAGAATGAACAAGAATTTTAATTAAAGTATGATTTGAATTAACCAAAAAGAAGTTGGATTCATACACAAATAAAGAAACACACACTAGTTAAAGGCTTTACGAAAATGAGAAAACAGTAGGGAATTAGCACAGAAGCACGACACTCCGCAATGGTACGGTAAGTTCTGAAAACTGCAGTAGTTATAATACGTTTGAAAAATGAATAATTCTATGAAGAAAGTAGGGGAACCCGTGGTTGGTGGTAGAACCAAATGCATTGATATTAGTAGTGGTGAAAGATTAGAGAAGGTTATAAATATCGTGGTGTGCCTGAGCTATATAAATCGTGTGCCTGGTATTTATGGGTTGTGTGACTGGCGTGTATTAGAGTATAAATACGTAACGAATAGACTGAAATTATAAAAAGAGGGTAGATTATTGTATAATTTAATCAATTGCATAACAATGAAAACGTGAATATGAATTTTACATAGTTGCATTAATAGGAGAAGGTGAATAAGGGTGGATTATGATGATAATACTAGATTGGATGACAATGAGCAAGAAATAATGTTTAATTATATGGTTTTTGTTTTGGGTTGTTACAGGCATGAAGTAAACTTATTTTTTAAGAGAAAGAAATAAAAAAAGAAAGCATAATGATTAACTCAAGTGCATGAATATGGCTGTATTTGGTGGAATAATTATGCGTATGAACATGGAAAAATATGAGGACGCCTAGAACAAACTATAAATTAATCCCGAAACACTAGTTGTTCAAAGCCTGAAATGCAATCTACGCAATTTGTATGCCATGTACTAATACAATGTGTGCCACAATAAAAAAAAATCATGTGCCCAGAAGTACAGGGAGCAAATTCCGAAGCGTCCGGAGTGCAGAATTGCCAAGTCGTATAGCCATAGGTTAATTGATTATAAATCGTAGAAGCCTGCATTCATATACTGTTTTAATATTTTCGTGTGCCATTGAGGTTGTTGTTGTGTGCCCTAAGGTAGGACGGTCAAAAGTTGCGAATATAAAAGGTATTTTTTTTTTGAAGGAATATAGACAGTATTTTTATTTCTAAGTTTTTAATATTAAAGTGTAGAAGACAAAATTAAAATATTAAATGGTGGATTGCATAATGTAGATAGTAACAAGTTGAAAATTGAATTAGTAAATGGTGATTAAATATGCATATGTCATTGTTTTAATTTTGATGTTAATATGAGATTTTGTGGTTAGAAAATGGTGATAACAAAGCAAGTTCATCTGTTGATAAAAAATACAAAACAGTATAGTAAACCCATATGTAAATACGAAAGTATGCCACGAACATTTAAACCGTCAAACATTGTTCGATACATTGAAATCTAACTCTAAGACCAAGAAACCTTTCCCGCTCATCGGTGGTCAAAACAGTATCCGCGGCATTCGTCGGAGGAACTTGTTGCATCTTTTCTAAGGAAGGAGCACGATCTTCAACAAAATCATCATCATCAATGGGGGATCAGGACGAACACGCCACCGACGATCTAGCCCTAACCTTTTTGGCTATCACCAATAAACAATTCAATTAACGAAGGGAAAGCCAGTAACAAACCATAAAAAGAACAACGCATAATTCAAACATCAAAGCCACACAACTCCACATTGGGCACACAATAAATCCAACTGTGCAGACAACATGAACACTAATATTTTAGCAAACACATAATTCCACAAAATAAATATCCAACATATATATTATTAAAAATGCAAAAAAAAAACACATTATTTTGTTTAAATATGAGAATCTAATACTTCAAGCAGCTCTTCAAAAACATGACACGAAGGACACTAAGACTTCAAAAATCCAATGCTACTACTGATTCCAATGACATGATAGAGAGCACAAATTGACTTCCCTGAGCAGCTGTGAAAGGATGCAGCAACGAACCACACTTTGTCATACTGGTCCCCAATTATACTGTACTTAATCCCCTTATTCATTGGCATTTGGCAAGCCATCCCATGCTACTACTCCAAAACTATAGCACAATAAAGATTATCAAAGCCGCAATGACTGGCTTCGGCTTTCAGGGATCTCAAGCATCGAATGGTTTCATCTATGACGAGCATTGAATCTTTCCCCTTTACGCCAGGTGATGAGCACAAATGATGAGTGTAAAAATGGTGCAATGTCGTTCCGCTGAGGATTGGTGTTATGGCACGAAACTGTGTGAATTACCAGGCACTAGAGTACATGAATTTATAGAATCCAAGTAACAAAGACTGAATGATGTGGAATAAAAGAAAACAATTAATTAAGATGAAAACTATATGATAAAGGTATGGGCCAGATAAGGGGGATTGTAACCTTGATGTTCTAACAAACTCAGGATTAGGGAAGGAATAATTAACCAAGGGATTTATGGGAAATGCACAAAAGAATCCAACTCAGCTACTTTCGTAATCAATAAGAGAATTAGGCTAAGATTGCCCCACTGTCGTGATGCATCAATCATAACCTTAAGCACCTAAGCATTGTAAGCCCCCAAAATTACCTCTACTTTCATAGCAGGAAAATTAGGTTGAAATTGGTAAGGCTCGAGGTCTTCATCCAGCTGTCGTTGTAATGAATCCCTCTCCTAGACTAGCAATTAATTGTGGCCACAAACTAATAACTAGTGCAAAGAAATCCCCAAATCAACATAAACCCTAGGTAAAAGATTCAATCCTTTTATGCAATTAATCATAAATCGAACATCAAGATTAACAATGGACCCCTAATCCAAACCCATAAACGAACTACTCCCGCATGATGGGAGTAAACAAAGCAAAGCAATAAATAACCATAAACATTGCAAGAAAGTAATAAAGGAATAAGAGAACTTAACTGATAAAGAACAAATCCAATCTTCAATCCAAGATTCTAAGCTTGAAATAAAATAATCTAATGTAAAACTAGTCTAAACTATGCTGGGGAAATATAAACTAAAAGCTAGGGTTTAGAACTCTGTAAGGGGAACTGCCTCAATTGTAGAGAATAGGTAGAATATATAGGAGGTAGATGGGCCTTGGCCCATTAGGCAACTTCCAATTCTTTTCCAATTTGTATTCTTCCTTGTAATTCCCCTTTCTTCCAGAACTTGTCCAAAATGTTCCAATATTCTTCCTTTGTTGTTCCTTGTAGATAATTCAGCACTTTGACAAAATAACACACAAACAATTCCCAATTTCGCTAGGATATAGAAAATAACCTTCAAAACAACTAGAATAAGGGGTGAATAATTGTACAAAATAGCAGACATCAACTCCCCCACACTAGAACTTTTGTTTGTCCTCAAGCAATTACCTAGGATAATCCACCCTCCATGCACTGCAACTGATCACACTACCTTCCTGCTCAACCGAACATACCACCAACCAACTTGTACAACCTAACCTGCTTCAAGAATCATCTAAGAATCACAAGTGAGTTCCACTCTTAGGCCAATAACCGGGCACCCGAAATTAGGTAGATTAAACCCTGTATGCACATGTACTCAATTAAGATTATGCAAGACTTGGCTTAAGATGAACTCGCATAGACATGCCCTTCATACTCACATAGATCACTCTAAAACTGCATGCTAAGATCAAATAGGACTTTATTTGGCTTGTAATGGGGCTAAAGGTGAGTGGCTAAACAAAGAAAGGATATGGAAAAATAAACAAAAGAGAGAGAATTTCACACCTATTCACAACTAAACCTAGAGGAGACATGGAAAATATGAGCAAGAGAGCAAAAATATTTGAAAGCACAAGAGTATTCTAAACTAGTGGGGGTGAAGATATTTATTCTAACAACCTGACTTGCACTTTTATTCATCCTTCTTTTTCTTTCTTTTCACAAACTTTTTCTTCACTTTCAAACTCTTTTTCAAACTTTTCTTTAACAACAATTTCTCACTTTTCTTTTCTTTCTTTTCAATCAACCAATAACTTCCTTCACGACACCCCCACACTAGAACAAAGATAACATGAATATCTCTCTCTAAAGTAAGCTCAACAAGGGAAATCTCCTGAATATCTCTCTCTAAAGTAAGCTCAACAAGGGAAATCTCCTCTAAATTAAAGAACAAATGCTACATTCTCTCTAAAATCTCCTCTAAATTAAAGAACAAATGCTACATTCTCTCTAAGATCTCCTCTAAATTAAAGAACAAATGCTACATTCTCTCTAAGGGTGAATGGAAAATATAGAACAAATGCTACATTCTCTCTAAGGGTGAATGGAAAATATATGGCTAAGGGCTAAGGGTTAAATGATGGGGCTAAACAAGAAAAACAATACAAAGACTGAGGTTAAGTGCTTTGCACTTATTAAACAAAAATAAGGCTCAAAGGGGATAACTAGGGAAAATAATTGTAACACAGGGTAGGTTTAAAGGCTTGGGCTAACAACAATGGCCTAAATCACTTCAAAGCATGCAAATTCTAGACTTCACTATGAGAGCACTGAGACAAGCTATGACAGAACAGATATCACCGGAATCCCACATAAGCCTTCACTAGCAATGCATAACACACAGGGGGAACATTTATGTTAGAGGTTAACCCAACTACTGGCAAGAAACTGAATTATCACAAGCTCAACCTTGAATCATCCCTGACAAGCTGGGCTGCACAAGTACCACCAAAACAAACCACAAACCAGCAGGAAGTAAAGAGGTCAATGCCACAACACAAGGAAAGCACATTACCTTTAGTTGCAAATTGAGTCCTTCAAGCAAACTGCATTCAAAATTCATCAGAAATAGTACCCCCCCCCACACTTAAATTGGACATCGTCCTTGATGGACAAACAAGGCCTCACGAACTAGAAAACATAACATTTTTTTTTTATCATCAGATTTTTTATTTTATTTTTTTTTGCTTTCGTAAGGACCGCCATCACGGCTTGGGTCACGGATGGGATGTGGCCCGTGACCTAGAGGCCTCTAAACCGCTGTTCAACACTAGAAATATCCCGGAGCCATCACGGCCTGGGTCACGGCCGGGATGCGGCCCGTGACCCAGAGCCCTATTTTGCCTGTTCGGTATTGGAATTTTGCTGCCGACATCACGGCCTGGGTCACGGCCGGGAGGTGGCCCGTGACCCAGAGCCCTATTCTGCTCTGTAGCTACTGGAATCGACGCCCAGGCATCACGGTTGGGGTCACGGCCGTGAGCCTGGCCGTGATCCAGAGCTCTCTTTTCGCACTTCTGTTCTTTTCGCGCCCAAGTTCAGTTTCACCTGCAAGTTAGTCCAAAATATGTCCTAAAACTGTTCTAAGGCCTAACCTCTTCAATTCTAACCATTCCCCACTCTCTCAAAGGTAAAATAATGCAAATCTCTCACTAAAATAACCCCAGGAATTCCCCGTAAACAAAGAAAAACTCCTAACTCTACTTCGAACTAAAAATAAAAAGAAAAATGCAGTAAAATAAAGTGCAAAAAGTAAAGGATAACATGGGGTGCCTCCCATGAAGCGCTAAGTTTACTGTCGTCAGCTCGACTCAACCTCATGGATATCAGGTGGAATTGTGGATCACGCGATCCGGTGGCCTTTTGAACTTAGACAGCTCCTTCATCTATCTTTTGTAGAAACCACCAGGACCAGAGAACTTTTTCTTTTGTTTCAGCACACTTGACAGTTCAGGGGGTCTAGGATCAATAGGGGAAACATGCAATTCCCCTAACTCAATCTTTCTACTTTCAGCAGTGCACTCACCCAGCCCTTCTATCAAGTAACACTCATCAACATATGAGGGCTGGTGCTTCGCCATTTTGAATATGTCAAATTCAATCTTGTTCTCTGCCACTTCCATCACGAGTTTTCCTCTTCTCACATCAATAAGTGCACCAGCAGTAGCTAGAAAAGGTCTACCAAGTACAATAGGAACCTTGGTATCCTCCTCTATATCCATTACAACAAAATCCCCCAGTATAAAGTACTGATCAATCATGACCGGGACATCCTCTAGAACTCCCACCGGACGCTTTATGGAGCGATCCGCCATCTGTAGGGTCATGGAGGTAGGTTTTGGTGTTCCTAGGTTGAGCCTCTTACATAAAGAATATGGCATAAGACTAACACTAGTACCCAGATCACACAGAGCACCCCCAACTACAAATCCACCAATGATGCAAGGGATGGAAAAACTACCTGGATCTTTCAGCTTAGGAGGTAGTTTATGTTGAAGAACTGCACAGGTCAAGGCACCTTCGCTCAGATCCACCACCGCACTCTTCTCTGGTTTTTTCTTATTACCTAAAATATTCTTCAAAAACTTCTTGTACGATGGAATCTGAGTGATTGCTTCAACAAAAGGCATGGAGATCTCCAGCTTATCTAACATCTTATGGAACTTGCTCTCTCTATCAGACTCCTTTGATTTCCACAACCTCTGTGGATATGGTAACAGGTTGCAAGGTATAACCGAGTCATCTACCTTCTTGTTCTTCCTTTCATGCTTCTTACTTGGAGCATTCTCATCCTGCTCAAGAGCTTTCCCCTTAACACTACCTCTCTGCACCACAGGTTCCTCTTCACTATCATCAAGAACATCCTCAACCTGAATGCCCTCATCCTTCTTATCAGCTTTCTCAGGCACTGGATCATTCGAAGGAAAATGGGGGTCCTTCAAAGCTAATCCACTTCTAGTGGTGACTGCATTCACTTGGTGCCTTGGATTTTCAGTGCTTGCTGGCAGTCTACCATTCGAAGAGGAAGGTTGATTAGAAAACTGATTACCTCCTCCTTGTTGCTGAGCCTTGAGACCATCTATTTCTGCTTGTAGCTTGCCAAACAGCTGAAAATTCTCTGCTTGTAGCTTGCCAAACTGAGCCATCATAGTGTTCATGAGAAGCTGCATATCAACATCCTGAGATGGTCTAGAGGAACCTTGACCCTGAGTGGTCCCAAAATTCTGATTCCCTTGCTGGAACTGCCATTGATTGGGATTCTGATTATTCTGATTATTTCTCCACTGAGTTCCTTGGTTGCCACCTCTGTTTCCTTGATTACCTTGAAAACCTGGTGGATTGTTCCTTACTTGATTGCCTTGATTGTTCCAAGAGGGAACAAACTGATCTCTTCCTTGTTGTTGATAGGTCCCATAACCTTGCCCCTGGCCCTGTGGTCTAGAATAACCAATGAGATCAACTTGCTCCACATTAGGCTGAGGGACTTGGTTACCGAAGTCTAACAAAGGACATGTCTGAGCTACATGATTTCCACCACAAGTTGCACAACAGGCTACAAGAAGTACCTGTGGCACAGAATAGGGGTTAGGAACATAAGGATTCTGTGGAATTAGTGGAGGCTGAGTAACTGCCTGGACACTTTGAGTAGGGCCCTGTACTAACTGCTTTAGCATGTGTTGTATGGTGTCCAGCTGAGCCTGCATTGCCATCTTTTCTCCAACTTCGAACATCCCAGCTGCTTTCTCTCTCTTAGGTATATCATCCCCCTCAGTGTACCAGTAAGTATTGTTAGAGGTGATCCTCTCAATCAACTGCTCTCCAGCTGCTGGTCCCATATCAATGAAAATACCCCCAAAGGATGAGGTATCTAGGATAATCTTTGACCGGTTAGTCAACCCCTCATAGAATGATGAAATAAAGTCACCTGGGTCATCAAATTTTTCGGGCACTGCCTCCTCAACTCATTAAATCTCTTCCAAGCCTCAGGAAGATCTTCATTGCCAAACTGCTGAAAATTCAGGATCTGCTTCTTTAACTTGGCAGCCTTGGAAGGAGGGCAGTACTCCTGCATGAAAGCTTTGTGGAGCTGTTCCCAGGTAATGAAGTGGTTGGCTGGAAAGGAATTTAACCAACTCTGTGCTTGATCTCTCAGGGAAAAAGGAAACAGTCTCAGCTTGATGGCTTCACTAGGAACACCATTCATCTTGATGGTCTGGCAGATTCGGTCAAAATTCACAATATGAGTTTTTGGGTCCTCAACCCGAGATCCTCCAAACTGATTATTCTGGACCATCTGAATGAGTTGAGTCTTCAACTCAAAATTATTTGCTTCAATTCCTGGGTACACAATGCAATCTTCTTCAGTGAACTCAGGAGCTAAATGTGCTGCCATGAGGTTTGCTTGTGGGACCTGCTGGGCGAACTACTGGACCAGGTTGGGATTCATCTGATAGAGAAGATTTTGCATCCCAACCCCATAGCCTGGCTGTTCGTATACAGGCTGCTGCTGCATGAAAGGAGCTCCGAATCCTCCCCCAACATAGACATTCGGGTTTGGATTGGCCCTATAATTCAGTGCCTGATTATGAACATTTGGTACTGGAGGATCAGCACGAACTCCAGGGTTGTCCCCTGTTTCCTTTCTCTGCCGCTGGTGCTGCTGTGTGTTGACACCAGTATGGGCTGGTGCCAGTGTTGCTACTGTCTCCGGTTTCCATGTCTACTTCGAAGTCCTAGAACTCTCGAAGCCAATCATGTAACACTTCCTTTCCCTCCTTAACTTCCTCTCAAGATTTAGATCGTAGGGACGAAGGTTCGTGCTCCCTTTCGATCTAGTGTGCATAAAAGAGGGTAGCCTGCTGTCTAACACAACCACAGACACTCTTGGAAGGAACTAGTTATGGGTTAGTGCAAATAAATTTTTTTTTCAAATAAAGAATAAAATAAAATAAAACTTGATCACCTAAAATTCACTAACTCTAATGCTAGTAAGAAATTAATCACACAATCAAAACCAGATAAACCAATCCCGGGCAACGGCGCCAAAATGTGATGAGCACAAATGATGAGTGTAAAAAGGGTGTAATGTCGTTCCGCTGAGGATTGGTGTTATGGCACGAAACTGTGTGAATTACCAGGCACTAGAGTACATGAATTTATAGAATCCAAGTAACAAAGACTGAATGATGTAGAATAAAAGAAAACAATTGATTAAGATGAAAACTATATGATAAAGGTATGGGCCAGATAAGGGGGATTGTAACCTTGATGTTCTAACAAACTCGGCATTAGGGAAGGAATAATTAACCAAGGGATTTATGGGAAATGCACAAAAGAATTCAACTCAGTTACTTTCGTAATCAATAAGATAATTAGGCTAAGATTGCCCCACTGTCGTGATGCATCAATCATAACCTTAAGCACCTAAGCATTGTAAGCCCCCAAAATTACCTCTACTTTCATAGTAGGAAAATTAAGTTGAAATTGGTAAGACTCGAGGTCTTCATCCAACTGTCGTTGTAATGAATCCCTCTCCTAGACTAGCAATTAATTGTGGCCACAAACCAATAACTAGTGCAAAGAAATCCCCAAATCAACATGAACCCTAGGTAAAAGATTCAATCCTTTTATGCAATTAATCATAAATCGAACATCAAGATTAACAATGGACCCCTAATCCAAACCCATAAACGAACTACTCCCGCATGATGGGAGTAAACAAAGCAAAGCAATAAATAACCATAAACATTGCAAGAAAGTAATAAAGGAATAAGATATCTTAACTGATAAAGAACAAATCCAATCTTCAATCCAAGATTCTAAGCTTGAAATAAAATAATCTAATGTAAAACTAGTCTAAACTATGCTGGGGAAATATAAACTAAGCTAGGGTTTAGAACTCTGTAAGGGGAACTGCCTCAATTGTAGAGAATAGGTAGATATATAGGAGGTAGATGGGCCTTGGCCCATTAGGCAACTTCCAATTCTTTTCCAATTTGTATTCTTCCTTGTAATTCCCTTTTCTTCCAGAACTTGTCCAAAATGTTCCAATATTCTTCCTTTGTTGTTCCTTGTAGATAATTCAGCACTTGGACAGTATAACACACAAACAATTCCCAATTTCGCTAGGATACAGAAAATAACCTTCAAAACAACTAGAATAAGGGGTGAATAATTGTACAAAATAGCAGACATCACCAGGAATGATCATTTGTAGAATGCTTAAAGTCTTGCGTTTTTTCTCTTCCCTTGATCTCTTACTCCCGGATAGTCCCGAAACTTCATTACTTTCGTTACCACAACTAGATCCTACATCATCTTCTACCTTGGAGCACATATGTGGTTTAGTAGTCGTTGCAGTGTGCATGAATGACAGAACATCATGGCCACCATCTAATATAAAAATAATAAAAAACAATCAACAAAAAGAAAAAAAAATAGAAACGGCGATACCGACCTGGTTTCGACGTCGACGATGAACCTCCACCCCGTTTGCTCGGCCGCGACCCTCCTCGCTCCGCCATTAATGACCTAAGCACACTGCCTTCTAGGATGAACTCAACGCCGCCGAGTACTGCTCTTCAATTGCCAACGTCGACGAGAAGCCGGCTACAAGGAGAGAATGAATAGAGACTACCGCCGAGAATTGAGGTTCAAACCGCCGACGATGCCGACAACCGGGGTTGCGAGGAGAGTAGGAAAAGTGAAGGTCGAAAACTGGAAAAGGAAGTAGAATCTTCAGTTGCGTATTTTACCCAAAAGACATCCATAAAACAAGCCTACCATAATTAAAACACACGCTACAATAGACAAAAATACCCCCATCCTCTTAATCCAACTCCTTACGCGTCTATTTTAAACAAAACATAATCTAAAATTACAATTAACCTACACCATTAATTTTTAAAAATCAATGCACAAGATTTATCCTCATAGTCCTTCATAATGTGTGTGTCCTCATTGGAATACATTTCTATATATATATATATATATATATATATATATATATAACACTAACAATAATAACAACCATAATGGTGACCGTTACAACGGTTACATAATAATTGCCACAATAAGTATGATTTATAACAGAGGGAAGGTATATAAATTCACTCATTTTACACCTTATAGCTCCCGTGTTTCTATACTCAATTGCCGCCATTGTAGTAACAACTACTCATGAATTCATACATTAACTAGTGTTTTACCTGTGCGATGCACGAATTTTTTTTATTATTATGAATTTAAATAAAACAATTTTAAAATGAAAATATATTAAAATGTACAATATAATAATATAATTGAATTTTCATATATTTGGTCAAACTATTACCATAACATACAAAATTAAAATTAAAATTTTGCATGATTAATATAATCTCTAACCATGTACATATTTAGATAAATTTATAGAAAAAAAGTTACATAACTAAATCGAATTATTCTAATCGTATTTCATATATATTATAATTCTAACAATATGAATAATAACTAAGAAAGTTATACTTAGAAATTAAAAAATGTAAATTTTAAATTTTATATATGTGATTTTAAACTGATCAGACGCATTTACTTATATGATTGTGTAATACAATGTATATACAAATAATATTTATTAATACAATGTTCATTTTTATGTTAGTTTTTCATTAGCTATATTATTAATGTAAATTAATTAGTTTTGGGCTCATAATATTTAAATAATAACTATTATTTTAGATTTGTAAATTTTTATAATTTATGGTATTTTATAAAATTTGTTTATAGCATTTGTACTACAAAACTTTTATTTAATGCAATAATACTTATATTTGTCATGAGTAGAATGCTAAAATCATAATAATGATATATTTCACCTTTCCCATTTTTAAACATTGAAAACCAACCTCATTTATGTAGGGAGAAATTTATATGTAATAGTAATAATATCGTAGTTATTTTTAAAAGTTAGATGAAGTAAACAAATTGACATGCAACAATTTTTTTAGGAAACTTTTGACATGCAACAATGATTCAATATGTGTATATGTATTATAGTTATTATTTTCTCTTTTTAGCAATAAATAAATAAATGAATATATATATATATATATATATATATATATATATATATATATATATGAAGAAAAAAATATACCAAATAGCAATGAGATTGTACTTATATATTTTATTTTTTACTTTGTAACAAAGTTTCCCAATATGTGAATTTCGGGAAAACCCGGGTTCGATTCCCACAAGTGATGATTCCCCTATGCCAGCTCTTGTGCCTCCCGGAGCAAACACGGGTGGACCCAGACCGTTAAACGAGCGGAGAAAAACCCAGTGGATTTGCTCAAAAAGAAAAAAAGTTTCCCAATATGTGCATGGAAAGATTAAAAAATTATTTCAGTTAAAGTAATGTGTGTGTGTCTGTGTCTGTCTATATATATATATATATACATATATATATATATATATATATATATATATATATATATATTCGAATCACATTGTTATTTTAATTTTAACAATTTTTAATTATAATTCAAAAAATAAGACAAATGAAATTAAAAATATTTATAATACAAAAATAATAAATTGAATAGAAGATTTCAACTTTATCTTATTAGAATAAACTAAACTTGACATATTTATGCCAAACACTTTGTGCTCAGATGACATGTAGTGATTCTCTTATATGGACGGTCATGAGATCGAACTTTAGTGGATGCAAAAAACACTTAACATATCTATTTTGATTTAGAATTTTTTTATTTTAATAGAATATATAGTTTTCTCTTTTATAAGTTACCATATTATTATTTAATGACTTTAAAAAGGATAGAGATCTATATATATATATATATATATATATATATATATATATATATAGCAATATAATGATGGAAAATAGAATTACAAATAACAATGAGATTGGATTTGATTTATTTTTATTTTAGTTTGCATCAACGTTTACTTTTATGCACATGAAAAGTTTGAAAAAGAATTATTTCAATTGTCGTACATAATTTAACAATAGAATTAAAAAAAGATAATAACTAAACTTGAACAAAATGAAATTATTTTAATTTAATTATTTTTTGAATTGAAATTCAAAACAAATAAAAATTTTTAAAACATCTATAATATTAAAAAAATTATATATAATTAAATTCGAATATATATATATATATATATATATTCGAATCAAATTATTATTTTAATTTTAACAATTTTTAATTAAAATTCAAAAAATAAAACAAATGAAATAAAAAAAATCTATAATACAAAATTAATAAATCTAATAGAAGATTTCAACTTTATCTTATTAGAATAAACTAAACTTGACATATCTATGCCAAACACCTTATGCTCAGATGGCATGTAGTAATTATTGTAACATTTTCAATTAAAATGGGGCAAGTAATGGCCTTTAATGGCTATTAAAGTGGTGCCATGTAACGGAAACTGTTACAAAGCCTATCGATGGTTCTATGGGCTATATAACACACTGGTCCCCCACTGCTCAGGTTACACTCTCTGATTCATACACCATCTATACTAAGACATGAGAATAAGTGCGAGACACTTTGCAGAAATCACATTCAACAGCATCAACCAAGGCAATCCTAAGGACAACTATGGCTGGAGGTTAGTCTCATTTATGCTATATTCTAACATTTGGTATCAGAGCTTGTTAATCTCTGCCTAGTTGTAGATATTGCATTTTATATATTTTCCAGAATATGATATGAATGCAATATTTTTCTCGTGAAACTATATGCTAATATAGATGGTGTATGAATTGTGATAATTTGTATGCAATAGTTTTACATTTGGAAATTATATACAAACTTTCGCATATATTTGTATATATATTGTATTTTTGTATAAAAAAAATCTCGTTGGAGGTTCTGGCCGGTGACCGTGGAGGGTCGTCGGGGTCCCTTCCAGCGAAATCGCCGCTGTAACACCCCCAAAAACGGCCTATTTTTTTTCCTCATTTTCACCAATTAATTAAGTAATTCTTAAAACAAAACTTAGAATGCGGAAGCTTTTCACAATCTTATTGAGGGCATTGCCGCCACACTTAGGCAATTAACCAACCTAAATGCTAAGGCTAAACCACAAAACGTAACTCATACATTCTCAACTATAAGTCTTAAACAATGAGATCTTAAAACAGGTCCTGAATACAAAAGTTTAATCACTAAATTCCCAAAGCCAACTGCAACTCTTCTTAGTGCACTTGTCACTGCATCTTTCATCAACTATTTCCTGTTACTCAAATAAGCAACAGCAAAACCATAACAAAGAGAAAGGGGTTAGCAAACATGCTAAGTAAGGGACTGCCTGCCCCTATAAAAATAATTTTAATAATGTTAATAATTTCATAAGGGAAAAATACTTTACCAATTTCTCAACTTGGGCTGCAATACCATATTAAAAATATTTCAATTTTGTAAGTATAAGGTAAAGTAATCATATAGAACTTTTCACAATATCATCATTTATAAAATTTTCTTATAAACTTTATATTTGTGCCACACTTGCACACCACCAAAATACATACCACAAAATACATATGGAAGCGCATCAATCACACATAAATGGGACAGGGTCCTTTATTCTTAGGCCCTAGTGACCGGTGCTTCCCACACATCCGAACACTCGACACATTTCCCATTTCTAATGGAAACCGGACTCTAACCTTAAGTGTGCACACCCCCGAATGAGGATTCCAAGCCTCAACGGGAAGTTACCAGCCCTAGTAGCCAGGATAAGGTTTCTACTGACTACTCCTGAAATTAGGGTACACAGACCCATCTCAACAGAACACACCATAGTGTCCTAGTACCCGAGGATTGTTCCTTACGGGCACTCCTCAACATTTAAATTCCAACCACATATTTACAATTTCACAAATTTCACATAGCTTCCATAACTTGAGAATAATTATGATTGAAAATATTTCTTTTGCTCATAAATAAATTGGCAACGCAATAGTTTTGTAAATCCTCAATTCTCAATTTTACAAAAATGGCATTTTTGAAAAGATCATTTAATCGCATTTGATCCAAAAATCAATCTATCAAAAATCTCACACTTGCGTTCAAATATTGAGTATACCTCAAAAAAAAAAAAATTTCTAACATAGCTTCATAAAATTCATTAGGCTCAAATAAATCTTTGGCTCAAAATAAAGTAATAATTTTGTAAATCAATATTTTGATCAAAACCATACTTGTACTCAAACACAAGAAATCTCATCTTACACTTAACTATATGCATACTCATACCATACGTTCACCAAAATATTTATATTCTTATGCTTACTATTATTATGATTAATATCACCAAATCATACGTATAACCACAAATCCAATACTTAACAATTTAAAAATCAAATTTCCATCTTTACTACATACCACAAAATTTGTTAATTCATAACAAACATTTGTTTTAACATTATAGTATTAATACATATACATACGGCTAATAATATATAAACATATACATGCCCATATATATATGCAAATAAATACATATATTCGTATAAAATGCTACATGTACATAAATAAAATATACGGTGCATAAAAATATTTATATAATTATATTTTTGCAATAAATACCACATATATAAATAAATAATACGGTACAATAGCCATATACATATACTTTTTTTTTAAATAACATACATACATACATATATATTTACTGCCCATGCGATATAGTATATATAAATACATTTATTTATACAGTCCTAATAATATAATTAACTAGGTACATACGTATATACGTATATACGAAGATTATACATACCATACTTAACAAATAATTTTTCTTATATTTATATATACACATACGTACATTATAATAATAAAAGAAATATTGATTGATTGATTGATTTATTTTTTGTTGTTTTATTTTGAAATAGGCTCATATGTACATATATTCTATTATATATAAAATATGATAATATTTATACCTTAAAAGATACATCATACGTACGTAAATATTTATAACTAAAATTTTGCAAAAGCAATACATCTCGTACGTACATAACTTACATACACTTAACATTGATATACATTTTTATATTAAAAATTTCCTTACGTACGTATTTTCAAACATTTTCATAAAATAGAATTTTGTAAAAAGATATATATATCATACGTACGTAGCTTACATACACTAATATTTATATATATGTTTTTATATTAAAATTTCCATACGTGCATAGTTTCAAGCATTTTCATAAAATAAAATTTTAGTAATTGAATCATACATCTCTATAACCAATTCAATTCCTTAGAACAAATTTCATATATCATACCACCCATGTATTGATATCAAAAATAGGGATTTTCACATATTCAATCATCAAGCCATACTTTATCCTTTCACTACGATATATATACAAAAATCATTTTAATTTAAGGGCAAGCAAGAGAGAAATCAACCCACTTACTTGAATGGCTTTAATTCTTCTAATATTTCTCTTAAACCTTCAAAGGTTCAATGTCTCCTCCTTTACCATCATCATCAACACAAAATATAAACCAACAAAACAACACCCATTTAACATATAATCAAATAAAATTCCACATCTATTTTACCCATAAAAAGAACAAAATAACTTACTAGCCAAGAAGGATGGTTCCAACTCTTTGAAGAGACTTTGAGAGAGAATAATTTTTTTATATATATAAATATATTGAATGCCGAAATGAAGAAGAAGAAGCAAAAGGAAAAATTTTTTCTTGTTTGGAGGAATGATCGGTCAAGGAGAGTGGGGAATGAAGAAGGAGATTAAATCATCACCTTATCTACCAATTGGAGTTATGAGAATAAATTGGTCATAAAATATAGACTTTGTAACCTCCAATTAGAAATAGTAACCTCCAATTTAAAATATTAGATGTTAATGAGATAATAATCCATGATCTTCTAGATAAATCTAATATACATATACACATATAATATATATGTATACGGCTGGATAATACTAATATAAACATATATATTATAGTATAATTATGAATACATGGTCCATATAATATTATATATATAATGTATAGATAAATTGGAGTATATAAATCTTTATGTGTTCATACGTACCATACAATATATATATATACTATTTCATACGTACCATATATACATATAACAAAAATAATTAATGTATATATATATACTGTATTATACGTATATACTCATATATATATATATAAATATTATTTGTATATATCTCATATACTTCAAAAAAATATTGTATGATACAAGGATTTATTGGTCCAAAAGAAATGACTCATGGCTCAAATGAATATAGGAGTAGGGTTCAATGAATATGGTTGAAGGACTAAATGAATATTGAGGAATAACAGGAGTAACTTGGAAATTCAAATAAGTAGAATTGGGAGCAGAAATTTTCTGGTGTCACAGCCGCCCCAGAAAAAAACTTGGGCACTTTAATTGCAGTTTTTGGGCCTCGGTTGGTCGGAGTTGCGCCTTCATCTCTGGTGCAATGGAGAGTGACGGTGACGCTGGTTTCCGGCGGTTGTCGATTGCTGTTATTTCCGGCAATGACGAAGTTGGCGGACGGTGCGAGGCGACGAGGCGAGAAGGTGGTCGCGGGGCTAGGCTTCCTGGTCTGGGATCGTCGCTCTCCCTCTCTCTCTTTCTCTTCGGAGCCGACACTGTCCTAGTGGTCGCCGGTTGACGGTGCGGCTGGAGACGGCGGAGGGGTGGCGGTGTTGGGTCGAGGGTGAGGATGGCGAGTGGCGACATCGGCTTTGACTGGTGTTTCCTGTTCGATTTGGCGATATCTCCCCCTTCCGATTCGATGATCTTCTTCTCTCATTTGGCTTCAATCTACTGCGTGCTAGGTTTTGTTTTTTTTTTTTTTTGTTGTTTGATCTCTAAGCTGATTAAGGGTGTTGGGTCGGGTCCAGTTTTGGGCTTGGCCTATTATAAAAAAATGGTTTTGGGCCTGTTTTTGTTTTATAATTGTATATATATTAATTGGGCCTTTAATCTATTGTTTTTGAATCCTGATTTATTATATGTTCAATATATATTTGTTCTATTATTTTGGGCCTACTATTTGCATTGTTAATATAATTTTTATTCAAATTGCAATTTGGTAAAGTTTGAAAATTATATAGTTTTTTAAAGAAATTTTCATTGAAATTTGAATTTGAATTTAAATTTTATTGTTTAATATGTCATATTTGTTAAATTTCTATAATGTTTTATGCAATTTGTTGTTTAATATGATATCTATATTTTTGTAATATGCGTTTTATGTCCAATTAGCATAATATTTAGTTTTTTAATTATGCAATTTATATTATCCATTAGAAAAGCATATTTAGGAATTAGTGAAATTCCTTAGGATATTGAACTTTAGCATATTACATAGTACATACGGTTTAGTACAACTACGGTAGTGCCTGAAGGTTAGTACATTAAGTTCAAAAGTTCACCTATCCTTAAAGCCTTTTCCAAACAGTGAACATCAAAGTTTTGAATAACACCTTCAGAACAATTATGCTATAATGTGAAATTGCATGATCTAGGGAAAGTTTCTTGGGAAGAAAACTTGAAAATAGCCAATGTGCTGCAAGTTCCCTTGAAATCATACTCTGTCTAAGGAGTTGGTTTTTAATGGGACTTAGCTCAACCAACTTTCCTGGGAGTATACTTGGGAATTGCATATCATGTTAATTGCATAATTTGTTTTGCCTTTTTCAAAATCTATGCCGATGCGATAGTACAATTTTAGTTGATTAAGGAGTAGCCATAGCATCCTTAATTTAATTAATATTATGCATCAAGTTTTTCCGAAATCGCATAAAGTTTAGGCATAAATTGTGAATAATTATACTTAATATAATGAAATTTAGCCCACAGGCAATTTTGTTATATTTGTATGTTTGATCAGGTTAAAATACCAAACTATGATCATAACTTAGCCCACAGGCAATTATGTATCGGCATATAGTTTTTGGTATTTTTTTAACATTGAGAATAGAAATTCAACCTTGTACCTATCTCATTTCTATTCTAATTTTCCAAGGTCCCTTTTGCGTAAAAATTTAGCCCATAGGCAATTTTTATGGCATTTAGATCTAGGACATGCATCATTTACATTGGTAATGTATGCAATTCAGTTCTATCTATGCCTCAAAATTCTAATCCAAACCTTTACCTTTACAACATCTCAATCCGTTACTCACACAGATTTGAACATCGAAGTTCCAGAACTTAGGGGCGACAACTATAAGATGTGGAAAGAAACCATTCTTCTTAATTTAGGGTGGAAAGACTTGGACTACGCTATTCACAATGAGAAACCGCCTGTCCCCACTACAGAAAGTACCCAAGATGAGGTTGCGCTATATGAGCGATGGGATAGATCTAATCGGCTTAGCACAATGTACATCTAGGCGCAAATATCTAATGAGATTCGGGGTTCCATTAGTGAGAAACATAAAGATGTCCGAGCATTGCTCAAGGCTATTGACGACTAGTTCGTCACTTCATAAAAGGCTTTAGCAAGCACCCTCATCATGAGATTATCCTCTCTTCGTCTCACCTTCGTCAAAGGTGTGCGTGAGCACATCATGGAATTGCATGACATTGTGACTCAACTTAAGACTCTTGGGGTAGATATGTCAGATGACTTTCTTGTGTACTATGCTTTGTACACCCTGCCATCATCGTACAAACCTTTTAAAATATCTTACAACACACATAAGGAAAAATGGTCTATAAATGATTTAATGACCATGTGTGTTCAAGAAAAAGGTAGATTGGTGATGGAAATGGGTGAAAGTGCCATGCTGGCTACAGCATGTGAGAAGTCTAAATCTAGCAAATCTCGAGTTTCCACTTCTATGGCTAAGGGGAAAGGAACATTTCACCTCAAGCTGAAGGTGCATAAGTGTTTCTTCTGTAAAAAGAAGGGACACATGAAGAAAGATTGCACCAAGTATAAGAAGTGGGTCAAGAAGAAAGGTAATCTATCATCATTCGTTTGTTATGAATCTAATGCTGAAGATAATGCTAATACTTGGTGGATTGGTTCTGGTTTAACAATCCACATTGCAAACTCTTTACAGGGAAATGAACGGACCATCTTATTAGGAAACAAGATGGGGTCGCAAGTGGAAGTTATTGGAACATGCAAATTGATTTTAAGTAGTGGTTTTGTTTTGGTTTTGAATAAAACGTTTTATGTACCAAGTTTCTCCCGAAACTTGATTTCAATTTCAAGACTTGTGCCGTTGGGTTTCTCCTTTAATTTTCAAGACAAGCGTTTCGATATTTTTAATAAATCAACTTGTGTTGGATACGGTACAATGTCTGATGGTCTTTATCGTTTGCATTTTACAAGACAATACCACTTATAGTTCATTGCATGTTCATTCCGGTTCCAAAAGATCAAGTATTAGTGAGAACTCCTCTATGTTATGGCATCAGAGATTAGGTCATATCTCCATTGAAGGTATAAAGAGATTGGTAAATGATGGGGTACTTAGTACTCTAGATTATACTGATTTCAAAACTTGTATAGACTACATTAAGGGAAAGCAGATGAACAAGTCTAAGATAGGTGCCAAAATGAGTTCGAGCATATTGGAAATCATACACATTGACATTTGCTGTCTAGATATGGATATGCCAGGTCAGAAGTATTTCATCACTTTCATTGATGATTACTCTCGATTTACTTATGTGTATTTGATTCATAATAAAAACGAAGCATTGGATGCCTTCAAGTCTTTTAAGGCTGAAGTTGAGAACCAATGTGCGAAACAAATACATATAGTAAGATCAGACAGGGGTGGTGAATACTATGGTAGGTACACTGAAAGTGGACACGCACCTGGTCCATTTGCTAAGTTTCTTCAAGAACATGGGATTGTTGCCCAATATACCTTGCTTGGTTCTTCGGAACAAAATGGTGTTGCTGAAAGAAGAAACCAAACGCTCATTGACATGGTGCGGAGTATGCTTAGCAACTCCAAACTTCCTAAGTTCTTGTGGGCCGAAGCACTTAAGACGGCAACGTATATAGTAAACCATGTTCCAACCAAGGCTGTCCCAAAGACACCATTTGAGTTATTTAAAGGTTGGAAACCGGGTTTGCAACATATGCATGTTTGGGGATGCCCGTCTGAGGTAAGGGTATATAACCCACAAGAAAAGATGTTGGACCCAAGGACAATTAGTGGTTTCTTATTGGATACGCACAGTCCTCCAAAGGGTATAGACTTTATTGTCCATCTCATTCAACTAGGATCGTGGAATCAAGAAATGCTAAGTTTCTTGAAAATGACATAATTAGTGGGAGAGATAGATTCAATGATTTGATTTCTAATCATGATCATATTGAATCATGTCCTTCTACATCATCATATAGGTTAATAATAGATTCAAGCACCCCTCAAGATCATACGGGTATTGAACAACCTATTGAAGAAATTCCACGAGATGCTGATATTATCTCAACCGATAAACCAATTCAGGAAATTCCTAAAGCGGTAGTTGAACCGCTAACTTCTCAAGGAGATGGTAGTTCAACTGTGAGACAATCTGTTAGAGATAAAAGATCAGCAATTCCTAGTGATTACCTAGTGTATCTGCAAGAGTATGATGTTGGAGCTGAAAATGATCTAGAAACGTTTTCACAAGCCATAAACTGTAAAGAGTCAGATTTATGGTATGAAGCCATGAAAGAAGAAATAATTCCATGCGGAGCAATGAGGTTTGGGACCTTGTTGAGTTACCTAATGGGTCTAAGGTCATTGGTTGTAAATGAGTCTATAAGACTAAAAATGACTCATTAGGTAACATTGAGCGATACAAGGCTAGGCTCGTTACTAAAGGATTCAATCAAAAAGAAGGAATCGATTACACGGAGACCTTTTCTCTTGTATCAAAGAAAGATTCACTTCGCATAATCTTGGCTTTGGTTGCACATTTCAATCTTGAATTGCGACAAATGGATGTGAAAACGACATTCCTTAATGGTGATCTAGAAGAGGTGGTTTATATGAAACAACCTAAAGGATTCTCTTCTAGTGAAGTCAATCATTTGGTTTGCAAGCTCAAAAAGACCATTTATGGTTTAAAACAAGCCTCTCGCCAATGGTATATCAAGTTTGACGGAGTCATTTAATCATATGGTTTTGTTGAAAGTATCCTAGATCATTGCATATTGATGTCTTTGATTTGTAACACGTTTTTCACCCCATTCTTTAACCTTTTTGATAACAAAATGCTTGTAGTTGAGTTGTAACATATGACTTGTTTATGTGAATTGATGTTCTTTAGATAAAATGGTTGCAATGAGTCATTTGGAAGTCTTTTGGAGCATAAAAGAACGATGTTAGAGGTCGGGAGGAGTGCACGCAAGAAGATTCGGAGAAGAAGGCGAAAAGAGGGCTGAAAAGCCATCCATACGGCTGTATGGATGGCCGTTTGGCCCCGATCAGCGAAGAAGAATACGCCCTACCATACGGCCTCTCATACGGCCGTATGGTAGGCCGTTTGCCCGGTACTCTGCACAATATTTAAGCTATTTTTCTGCATTTTGTACCCAAGTCCGAACCCTAGAGAGTTTAGAACTATTTTCCTTCATTTCCTTAGCAATTATTAGCTTAGTATAGCTTAGATTTACATTTGGGGAACACACTTGGAGCTTGTATTGAAGATTTGGAAGGGATTCCATCAACATTTTCTTCCTTATTGATAGTAAAATTCTCTTTTCCTCTTCTCCAACTTGTTTTTACATTTATTGCTTATTTATGTTTTCTTTATTGAATCTTGCTATGTTTACCATCGATATGTGTGAGTAGTCTTATATATGGGTTAGATTAGGTGTTTATTGCTTCTATTGATGCTTGTTATGTGATTATTGCATAAAAGGGGATGAACACCCATTTAGGGTTCTTAAGTTTGAATTGGGTTTATTTCTATCTTTCAATAGTTAGTGGCCAATGATTATTGCTTGTCTTTGGAAAGTCTTTCATTTCAATGGAAGTTGGATGGAAGATTTAAGCCAACCCAATATCAAATCTATTTTCTCTTCTATGGAAATAGGGGTAGATTTGGGGATATATAGCTTTTGTTCTTCAAGAACTTAGGTTGGTTCACCATGGAAATGGGACAACCTTTGTTCTAATCCTTGGGAACTTGGATTCCTTAGTGCTAGCCTTAAGAACTTAGGGCCATTGTTCATCCCCCAATCCTAGTGTTAATGCATCAATAGAGTAATTCACCTAATTTAACCCATCTTTCCAAATAGAATTTTCACCTAGTTTAATCTTGTCTTTCCCTTATATCCAAAATTCCAAAAATACTTTAGTTAAATCCATAACCAAAATATGTTTGCTTGGATCCTTACGGGTTTCAACACCTTGGTGAATAGAGTCTAGGTGATTACTCCGTACGTGCCATAAAATCCAATCCCCGTGGTTCGACTTTACACCCATTTTCACACCCCGCTCACACTACATCACAATTTTGGCGCCGTTGCCGGGGATTGGCAATTTGGTGGTATAGAGTCTTTACCTTTATTTTTCTAGAATTAAGGTTAGCAAACCTTTAGGAGATCAAGCTTTTATTTTTGTTTTTGTTTTATTTGTACTAACCCATAACCAAGTTGTTTCCAAGTGTTTTGTTTGGTGTTTGTTGATAGGTTTCCCTCTTGGTTTATGCACACAAGATCAAAGGGGAGAGTGAACTTGTTTCCCCTAAACCAAGAGCTCTTGAGGGACATAAGAAGGGACAAACGGGTTTTGCTCGGGTGGCTAAATGAGTTTGAAAACTTTGAGATTGAAATGGAAACCGGAGCCACGAGCAACCCGGGACAAAGCTCCCCAAATGGAACAAGCACAATACAAAGCCCGAGGCAAGGGGAACACAATGAAGAAGCTCAAGGAGGGCAACTAAATGCACCTCAAGCACCGGTACCTCCCGTTCAAGTACCGGTGCAACAAATGGCGGATCCGAATGTAAATCCCTACTTCGGAGGAGCAATGGGGATGCCACAAGCTCAATTCCCTTTCTATCAAGGTGGCATGCCCCAAGGTTATGGGCAACAACAACAAGGGCAAGGGATTGGGATGCAACATCTTCTAAACCAAATGAATCCCAATCTCTTTCAACAATTTGCTCAAAATTTCCCACAAGGAGTTCCCCCGATATTTCAACAAGGTGTACAATCACCAATGGCGGCCCACTTAGCCCCGGAATTTGAGGAAGAGGATTGTATTGTATACCCGGGGGTAGATGCCAACAACTTCGAGCTAAAGACATCCCTTATTCAAATGGTTCAAGCCAATCAATTTGGGGGTGCAAGAGTTGAGGATCCAAAGGCCCATGTTGTACACTTTGATAGGATTTGCAACACAATCAAGATGAATGGAATTCCTACCGATGCTACCAAGTTGAGATTGTTCCCTTTCTCATTAAGGGATCAAGCATTAAGTTGGCTCAACTCTTTCTCGGCCAACCACTTCTTGACATGGGAGCAACTATACAAGGCCTTTATGCAAGAGTATTGCCCTCCTTCCAAGGCCGCAAAATTGAAGAAACTTATTCAAAACTTCCAACAATTTGGGAATGAAAATCTACATGAGGCATGGAAAAGGTTCAAGGATTTGAGGAGACAATGCCCCAAGAACTTGCTTACTCCAGGGGACTTCATATCATCTTTCTATGAGGGACTATTGGATAGTTCCAAGATCATCCTCGACACATCATCTTATGGAGGAATTTTCATGGATATGGGGCCGGATTATGGAGAACAATTGATAGAGAGAATCACGTCCAACACAGAATTTTGGTATAATGAAATAAGTGAACCTCCCAAGAAAGAAAGGCCGGCCGGAATGTTTGAAGTGGATGATAAGATGGCCATGTAAGCCCAATTGGACTCTATCCAACATATGCTCAAGCAAATGATGCAAGCTCCCAAGCAAAGTGTGCAAGCGGTTACCCAACCGGCACCTCAAGGTCCTACTATGCCAAGTTCTTATTCTTTGCCACAATCACCATGCAATTCACCAGGACCTCAAAGTATGGCTATAGTTGCTTGTTGTGCCATTTGTGGAGGAAATCATGCCTCTCAATCTTGTCAACTATTGGATCCAAGTGGCCAAGGGTCATTCTCAAATATGGAACAAGTGGATGCAATAGGGTTCTCTAGGCCTCAAGGGCAAGGTTTCCAAGGATATGGTCAACAAAGGAATCAATATGGAGGTCAATATAGAAATCAATACGGGAATTCATGGAACAACCAAGGAAGGAACCCACCCCCGGGTTTTCAAGGAAATCAAGGCAATAGGGGTGGAAATCAAGGAAACAATTGGAGGGGCAATCGAGGCCAAGGTCAATGGAACAATCAAGGTGGTCAAGGGTATGTTAACAATCAAAATCACCAAGGAACTTCTAACTCTTCCCAAGATCCGGATATGAAGACTTTCATGACAATGATAATGAATCAAATGAGCAAGTTGCAAACCGAAGTGGAAAGTATTCGGACTCAACAACAAAGTGGAGGAGCCCAAGGTTCGAACCAAGCCTCCTCTTCTAGTGGTAAGCACCGGCTAACATAAAAAATCCAAGGAATCATGTGAATGCTATCACCACTAGGAGTGGGAAGGCTTTGAAGGATCCACCATACCCAACCAATGACAAAGAGCTTGAGAAAGGGAATGAGAAAAATGAGAGTGAACTAGAGAAAGAAGAAGTGGAAATACAAGACATTCTTGAGAGTGACAATGAGGAGGAGCTTCTCATTCAAAGAGACAAAGCAAAAGGGAAGGCTCCTATGCAAGATGAAAGCAATGAAAACAAGAAGGTTGCACCAAAGGGCAAGCAAACACATGACTCGGTTATACCATGTAACCTCCTACCATTTCCACAAAGGTTGTGGAAGTCAAAAGATACCGAGAGAGAGAACAAATTCAAGATGATGTTGGACAAGCTTAAAATATCTATGCCCTTTGTTGATGCTGTTACTCAAATTCCTTCTTACAAAAAATTCTTGAAGGACATTTTGAGTAACAAGAAGAAGTTGGAAAAGAGTGCGGTGGTTGATATGAGTGAAGGAGCTTTGACATGTGCCGTTCTCCAAAAACATTTGCCACCGAAGTTGAAAGATCCCGGGAGCTTTGCTATTCCATGCATTGTGGGAGGATTTGTGGTAGGCCGTGCCTTATGTGATCTTAGAGCTAGTATGAGCCTCATGCCGTATTCCCTTTGCAAGAGGCTCAACCTCGGAGAACCTAAGCCTACTACAATGACTCTCCAAATGGCGGACCGTTCAATCAAGCGCCCGGTTGGTGTGCTAGAGGATATCCTAGTCATGATTGACCAATATTTCATTTCGGGACACTTCGTGATTCTAGACATTGAGGAGGATACCAAGGTCCCCATTATCCTTGGTAGGCGTTTCTTAGCCACCGCCGGAGCCATCATAGATGTGAAGAGAGGCAAGCTCGTGATAGAAGTGGCCGAGCATAAAATTGAGTTCAATATATTCAAAATGGCCAAGCACCAACCTTCTTACGTGGATGAATGCAATATGGTGGAGATGATAGAAGGGTGCGTTAATGAAGCAAGAATGGCCTAATGGGAGGAAATGGGAGAGCTATGCATTGAGGATGAGGAAATTGAAGAACCATGCACCTTGGAGGATGAAGTGGAGGAGCTATATGCCACATGTGATCCAATTGGGGAGGAGCCACCTCCCAAGGTAGAACTCAAGCCCTTGCCTCCCAACCTTCGGTATGAATTTCTTGACTCTAACTTTTCATTTCCCGTGATAGTTAATGCTTCTTTGAAAAATGATGAAATAAAGAAATTGCTTGATGTGCTAAAAAGACATAGAAGGATGATTGGGTATGAGATTGGGGATCTAATTGGCATTGACCCGAAGTATTGTTTGCATAGAATTTACCTTGAGGACGATGCCAAGCCCACCGTGGAGCCTCTTAGGAGGTTGAACCCCAATCTCAAAGATGTGGTCAAAAAGGAAATAATGAAATTGCTTGAAGCCGACGTCATCTACCCTATTTCGGATAGCAAATGGGTTAGTCCCATCCATGTTGTACCGAAAAAGGGCGGAATGACGGTCATTGAAAATGAAAATAATGAATTGATCCCTACTAGACTTGTTACCGGGCACTGGATGTGCATTGATTATAGAAAGCTTAACAAGTCTACTAGGAAGGACCACTACCTTCTCCCCTTCATTGACCAATTGCTTGAAAGAATGTCTTGCAATCTCCCCTTCATTGACCAATTGCTTGAAAGAATGTCTTGCAACAAATACTTCATTGACCAATTGCTTGAAAGAATGTCTTGCAACAAATATTTTTGCTTCCAATTGCTTGAAAGAATGTCTTGCAACAAATATTTTTGCTTCCTAGATGGTTTTTCAGGGTATTTCCAGATTTCAATCCACCCAGATGATCAAGAAACGACCACGTTCACATGTCAATATGGCACCTATGCATTCAAAAAGATGTCATTTGGCTTGTGTAACGCGCCGGCAACCTTCTAAAGATGTATGATGGCAATCTTCTCCGAGCTTGTGGAGGAGATAATGGAAGTGTTCATGGATGACTTCTCCGTCTATGGGAGGTCATTCGATGAATGCTTGGCCAACCTTGACAAAGTCCTATGCCGATGCCAAGAGGTGAATCTAGTGCTCAATTGGGAGAAGTGCCATTTCATGGCCACGGAGGGCATTGTTCTAGAGCACAAGGTGTTCGAAAGAGGGATAGAAGTGGACCCGGCGAAAATTGAAGTAATTGCTACCATAGTTTAGAATAGATCAAGGGCAAGAGGAAGATTGGGAATTCAAGATCAAGGCTTGTAAAGATCCCCTTTTTCAAGGGTGGTAACCATTCTCTTCAAATTCTAAATCAAAACTTGTTTCTTTGAATTTTCTTTTCCTTTTCTTGTTTCTTAGTATGCTAGAATAGATTAGATAGGGGACTGGTGGCCCCATGGTAGATCTATGTGGATGTTTAACATTATTGCTGTGATTTGTGAATTTCTTGCTTGTTGAATGTTGAACTTGTGTGGATGATGTTCTTCAAGCTTTGTGCCTTTTGTGGCCACATTAGGTAGCAAACCCAAAGGAAGTGAGTGTGTGCGCGATAGCGGCCACTCACGAGTCTCATTCACCCACATCTCCGCTCTTAGTCCGAAAGGACAAGATCCGAGAGGAGTGGTAGACAAAGTATTCTATGAAATGCCCCAACCGAATGATGATGTGGGAGTCCAAAGTGTGATGCCACTTGGTAATGTGCCTTGAACTCCCTAGTCTATTCCACAACTTGCACTCGCAAAACCAACCAAAGATAAACCACATGGAAAAGCCTAAAGCCCCAATCTCCACTTTACTTTTCTTTATTTCACACAACCACTATCAATCTTCCCCTTCTTACAAATGAACCCAACCCTTAGCACTTCCGTGACTCTTTCTCTTCAACCTCTTAGATGCCAACACACTAACTCGGTTCCCATTCGCCATCCTTGAGAAACACGACACTCGGGGAGTTTAACTCTTCGTTTTACCACTTCACATTCACTTCCACTATATACACAACATCATGCAACAACCGAGAAGGAGCTCCTAGCGGTGGTGTTTGCTATGGATAAATTTAGATCGTACTTGATTGGGAGCAAAGTGATAGTGCACACCGACCACGCCGCCTTGAGATATTTATTTCAAAAGAAAGATGCCAAGCCACGGTTGATTCGTTGGGTCCTACTTCTACAAGAGTTTGATTTGGAGATCCGAGACAAGAAGGGCACCGAGAATGTCGTGGCGGATCATTTGTCACGATTAGAGGGCCGGAGAAGTGATGAGNTCATTGACCAATTGCTTGAAAGAATGTCTTGCAACAAATATTTTTGCTTCCTAGATGGTTTTTCAGGGTATTTCCAGATTTCAATCCACCCAGATGATCAAGAAACGACCACGTTCACATGTCAATATGGCACCTATGCATTCAAAAAGATGTCATTTGGCTTGTGTAACGCGCCGGCAACCTTCTAAAGATGTATGATGGCAATCTTCTCCGAGCTTGTGGAGGAGATAATGGAAGTGTTCATGGATGACTTCTCCGTCTATGGGAGGTCATTCGATGAATGCTTGGCCAACCTTGACAAAGTCCTATGCCGATGCCAAGAGGTGAATCTAGTGCTCAATTGGGAGAAGTGCCATTTCATGGCCACGGAGGGCATTGTTCTAGAGCACAAGGTGTTCGAAAGAGGGATAGAAGTGGACCCGGCGAAAATTGAAGTAATTGCTACCATAGTTTAGAATAGATCAAGGGCAAGAGGAAGATTGGGAATTCAAGATCAAGGCTTGTAAAGATCCCCTTTTTCAAGGGTGGTAACCATTCTCTTCAAATTCTAAATCAAAACTTGTTTCTTTGAATTTTCTTTTCCTTTTCTTGTTTCTTAGTATGCTAGAATAGATTAGATAGGGGACTGGTGGCCCCATGGTAGATCTATGTGGATGTTTAACATTATTGCTGTGATTTGTGAATTTCTT
The DNA here is from genome assembly GCF_003576645.1 of Ipomoea triloba. Taxonomy (NCBI): domain Eukaryota; kingdom Viridiplantae; phylum Streptophyta; class Magnoliopsida; order Solanales; family Convolvulaceae; genus Ipomoea; species Ipomoea triloba. Next base: position 15,942,348 of record NC_044924.1, on the reverse strand, counting down.
GCTTGTTGAATGTTGAACTTGTGTGGATGATGTTCTTCAAGCTTTGTGCCTTTTGTGGCCACATTAGGTAGCAAACCCAAAGGAAGTGAGTGTGTGCGCGATAGCGGCCACTCACGAGTCTCATTCACCCACATCTCCGCTCTTAGTCCGAAAGGACAAGATCCGAGAGGAGTGGTAGACAAAGTATTCTATGAAATGCCCCAACCGAATGATGATGTGGGAGTCCAAAGTGTGATGCCACTTGGTAATGTGCCTTGAACTCCCTAGTCTATTCCACAACTTGCACTCGCAAAACCAACCAAAGATAAACCACATGGAAAAGCCTAAAGCCCCAATCTCCACTTTACTTTTCTTTATTTCACACAACCACTATCAATCTTCCCCTTCTTACAAATGAACCCAACCCTTAGCACTTCCGTGACTCTTTCTCTTCAACCTCTTAGATGCCAACACACTAACTCGGTTCCCATTCGCCATCCTTGAGAAACACGACACTCGGGGAGTTTAACTCTTCGTTTTACCACTTCACATTCACTTCCACTATATACACAACATCATGCAACAACCGAGAAGGAGCTCCTAGCGGTGGTGTTTGCTATGGATAAATTTAGATCGTACTTGATTGGGAGCAAAGTGATAGTGCACACCGACCACGCCGCCTTGAGATATTTATTTCAAAAGAAAGATGCCAAGCCACGGTTGATTCGTTGGGTCCTACTTCTACAAGAGTTTGATTTGGAGATCCGAGACAAGAAGGGCACCGAGAATGTCGTGGCGGATCATTTGTCACGATTAGAGGGCCGGAGAAGTGATGAGCTACCAATTGATGATACTTTTAGAGGAGAAACTCTCTTCATCCTAAGCAAGCTTGGAAAGGATTATGCGCCGTGGTTCGCCGACATTGTGAATTACCTTGTGAGCGGCTACATTCCTAAGGACTTCAGCTACAACAAAAGGAAGAGATTATTGCATGATGTTAGAGACTACTTTTGGGATGAGCCCCTGTTGTTCAAGAGGTGTGTAGATGGCATTGTGAGGAGATGTGTTCCAGAAGAAGAGTTTGTGAGTGTGTTGACTCATTGCCACTCCTCACCTTACGGGGGGCATATGAGTGCCGACCAGACCGCTTTGAAGATTCTACAGTCGGGTTTGTATTGGCCGAGCCTATTTGCTACTTCCAAGGAGTTTGTGCGTACTTGTGACAACTGTCAAAGAACCGGAGCAATTGGGAGAAGGCATGGGATGCCTCAAAAAGGAATCCTTGAAGTTGAGATCTTTGATGTTTGGGGGATGGACTTCATGGGTCCTTTCCCTTCCTCCTTTGGTAATGAATACATCTTGGTGGCGGTGGATTACGTTTCAAAATGGATAGAAGCAGTGGCAACCCCTAAAAATGATGCAAAGACCGTGCTTAAGTTTGTCAAGAAGAACATTTTCTCAAGATTTGGCATGCCGAGGGTGTAATACCCTGATTTTTGCTAAGGAAAATAAGTATTTAATTGGAAAATAGTATCAATCTTTATGGAGCATAAAAAAAATATTCTTTATGTTGAGATTTGAACCCTATACCTCTCCTTTTAAACACCAAGATCTTAACCTTCCAACCATATCAATTCTTTATTTATTAATGTCCATTTGAAACCTTATTCTCATCATCATCATTACAGTAATACTATTATTATTATTATTATTATTATTATTATTATTATTATAAGTTAATGTACATACATGATCTACTTTAATTATATAATGTTATATATATATATATATATTATTTAATCACTTTAATTATATATGTACGTTACATTATATATGTAATATATATACTGTTAATTAAATCAAATTTATTTTGATTGGATATGATTGGAAGTTATATATGTTACAAATACTATTTGATCTTATCACAACTATATATTATGGATAGAATTGTTAATGTGGAGACGGTGATCTCCTTCTTTCTCTCTTGCTTGTGGCTAAAATTTTTCTCATTTCCTTCTTCCTCTCTCTCTTGATGGAAAAAATATTCTTCTTCCTTCTTCATGGTGGCCGAATCCCTTTTCCATAAAAAAAAAAAATTCTTCCACAAGAATTAGGAGAAACAATTGTTTAAGGTGTGAAAGTTTGAGAGAGCAAGAGTAGGCTTGAATTTCTTGAGGATTTCTGAGGATATGTAAGTGTTTATGTTCACTTCTCTACTTCTACTCTGTGAAATTTGTATTTTCTTATATGATATGTTTCCTAGATGAAATATGAATATTTACCTTGAAGTATAAAAAAAAATTATTATATGTGAGAGTTATGTGGAGAAAATATTTGATTTAATTATTCATGAAAATTGTAAATTTCATATATTACTTGAAATGAAATGTTTATTATATTATAATGTATTTGATTATATGTTTGTACATAAAATCTCTTTCATTCTCCATAAAATGTTTGGTTATATAGTATGTACGTGTATGTATATATCTTTAATTATATGTATATACGTAGTAGCACATATGTATTTATTTTGTATACATAAAGAAAATGATGATGTATGTGTGTATGTGAATATAACTAAAGAGTTAAATAATTATTATATACATATGAATGTTATGTACGCATGGTTTTCTAGAAAATAAAATATTATTATATTAGATATAAAAATATATGTATATGTTGATCTCACGGCATTCATTTTGTTTTTTTTTTTAAATAGTTTAAATGATTACGTGTGGATATATATGTATATACTGATTTTGAGAAATTGTATATATTGGAGGAAATATCTATTGAGAGTAAATTATCTTTTTAAGAAAGTATATATATGGGAGAAATCATGTATTTTTGGAGGAACCATATGTTTGTGGGGTAGTACAGTAGAGTGATTACTGTGTTACTTGGGCTATTTACTACCCAGTGGCTTGGAATCCACTTGGGGGTGTATACATAGGTTATGGTCCAGTTTCCAAACTGTTTGAGTGGTAGTAGGTAGAAAACCTGACTACTTGGATCATATACTACCTAGTGGGCTTAGAATCCCATGGGTGTGCGCACATAGGTTTTAGTCCAGTTTCTATGATGGTTGCAGTTTTGAAATGTATGTTATTTCTCCATATTTTGAAAATGAGAAAAGATATTATTTTGGTACAACTTATATATTATGGTTGAAAAAAAATATTATTATTCGATGTTAAGTTTTGGAGTGAGTACAAAAGGCCTATTGGCTACATATTTTGGAAAACATAAATATTATTATTAAAAAAATAAAAAATTCATTTTACAGAGTGGAGTAAAACCTTACTTAGCAAGTTTTTGCTAACCCATTTCTCTTTGTTGTTATTGTTATTTGCTTTGATTAACTAGCAGGAATCGAATGAAGCTTGGATTGTACGAGAGCGTTAGTTGAAGAAACAAAAAACTTAATGTAATAGTTATTAGCTTCATTTTTGGTGGATTTTAATAGTGTATTTTATAAGGGATAGTGTTTTCCCTAAGAATTTATTTTTGGATTGAGGTTTATTATTTCAATTTGGATTAGCCTTGCATTTAGCCTATGATAGGTTAGATGTGGCAGTAGCATCCCTATTCAGTTTAGTTTTGTAAAGCTTCCGCAATATTGTTAGTGAATTATTAAGAAAAAAAAATTTAAGGAAAATTTGGTATAATTTTAGTCTATAAAAATGGGGGTGTTACAGAGGGCCTTCATAACAGACAATGGAACTCATTTTTGCAACAAGCTCTTGGAGAAGGTCCTACTAAAGTATGGGATCCACCACCGACTCTCTACGCCCTACCATTCTCAAACATGTGGGCAAGTGGAGTTGGCAAACCGTGAAATCAAATCAATTTTGGAAAAGGTGGTCGGTCCTACAAGGAAAGATTGGCCTCTCAAGCTTGATGATGCACTATGGGCATTTAGAACCGCTTTCAAGACTCCTATTGGCGTGTCCCCTTTTAAGCTTGTGTTCGGGAAATCATGTCACTTGCCCGTTGAATACGAACACAAGGCTTATTGGGCGATCTCAAAGTTGAATTTGGATGAAAACTTAGCAAGGGAGAAGCGGTTGTTGAATTTGAATGAGTTGGAAGAGTTCAGAATGGACGCGTATGAAAACGCGAAAATCTACAAGGAGAGAACCAAGTATTTCCATGACAAAAGGATCTTGAGAAGAAATTTTGAACCTGGGGACCAAGTGCTACTTTATAATTCAAGACTCAAGTTGTTCCGCGGGAAGCTCAAATCAAGGTGGTCGGGCCCCTTCCAAGTGGTGGAACATTACCCATCCGACGCCGTTGCAATTATTGGAAAGTCCGGAGACCATATCATGGTCAATGGACAAAGGTTGAAGCTATTCAATGCCTCGGAATCAATGGTGAAGGGAGCCAATGTCGTGTGGGATCTCTTTATTCCCACATACACTTCTTGAAAAACAAAAAAGGTCGAGTCGAGCTAGCGACATTAAACTTAGCGCTTCATGGGAGGCACCCCATGTTATCTTACCTTCTTGCATTTTAGTTTTCTTGCATTTTCATTCCATGCCTTTACTTGCTTTCATTTTGTTTTAAAGAGTTAGAACTTGTCCCTAAGTGCTTTGGCACATATCTCTTGCATTTCATAAGGTCTAAGGTGTTGCATTGCATTGGGGTTTTAAGTTGATTGCTTTTGGGTGGTTTGAATTGCAAAATTTGAGTGATGATTGATCTTAAAGGCATTGAAGAGTGTTGGGGATGTTGGGAATTTGCATAAACTTGTTTGGTTGATGAACTATAATGTTTAGATGTTGTTTGGGGATGCATTGGTGTTGAAAACATGGCTTTTGGTGCAAAAATCACATTCTTGAAGTTTGAAGAGGGCCCTAAACGGCCACCTATACGGCCGTGTGCACGGCCGTATGAAAATCGGTGCATTCTAGTACGTTTTTGAGGTTCTAGAGACCTGGTATACGGCCCCCCATACGACCGTATACCAGGCCGTTTGGATTTATGATCTTTCCAGTGAGTTTTCGAATTTCCAGACGCCTGACATACGGCCCCCCATACAGCCGTATGCAAACACCCCGTTTCTAGTGTGTTTTTTACGAAAGAAGGGCCTGGTATACGGCCACCCATACGGCCGTATACCAGGCCGTTTGCCTGACTTATATAAGAAAAAATTTCCCCATTTCAGCCAAACCCTAGTGCTCTCCACTCCCAAATCTCTCTCTCTATCTCCCTCCCCACCCAAAACCCACGCCAATCTCTGCAAAATTTCTCCATTAAAGCTTCATGGCTCAAGCTTCTTCTTCAATTTCTCTCCTTCTTACTCATGGTTTCAAGGTTTGAATTCAAAATCTTTCACTTTCTCTCTCAAATTTCTGAAATTTTTGCTTTTATGAACATATAGCTTTAATTTATGATATTATTTGTTAGATTCTAGCTTCCTTAGCATGTTTATAGTTGTTAATTTCTCTATTCTTGTACATATGCTTCAATTTTGCTCTCATGGTGTTCACATTTGCTTTTGGAGTTCTACATAGCACACCCACTTCCCCCAACTTGTTCTTATGCATATACTCTGAATTTTGAAGTGGGTGTTGCAATTTCTAAACTTAGGAAACATTGTAAATGTTGTTTTTCTTAACTTTGTTGAATTATTTCTTTTGTGAGCATCTGAAAAAATCAAAACAAAAAAACAAAAAAAATCCAAAAATTCAAAAAAAAAAAAACAAAAAAAAAAATACTCATTACAGTTTTACTTTCAATCTAGGCATAGAAATAGTAGAGAAGGTGTTAGTAGCATTTGTTTTGAAGCCATGATCTTGCTGGATTCTTGTATATAGTTGAATAGTTGAAACCATGTCCTAACCCACACACCCGCACTTGTATATTTCCTTTGAGCCCTGTTTGCAGACCACAGCGCAAGAAATCTGCCGCCAGAAAGCCCGCTGACACCATTCCACCCGTCCAAGGGCCGGCAGAATTGAGATTCCCTAACACTGATCATCAAGAGCGCTATGAGTGGTTTAAAAAACAGAAGATCTACACGAATTATGTTCTCAATATGGGTGTGGCGGAGCACTATGGAGTCAAAGATGAGATTTTGAAAATGACAGAATTGCTAGAATGGAAGGCTTTGCTGGTGGATTTTCGAGAGATGACTCACACGGCCTTACTACTTGAGGTCATGGCGACCCTACAGATTCATAGTTTTGATTTTCCCTCCACTCGCAACATATCATTCATAGCGGGGGGTTTAGCATTCCATTTGAGTGCCGACGAAATCAGTCAATATATGGAGATGGATGCTATTCAAAACTTGGATGAGGATGTAATGGACGACAGGGTTGTGACCATCGAACAGCGCTGCAAACAGAGTCTTTGGGATGAATTGACAGATGAGGACACTGTATTCAAAACTTCCACGAGCCGGTCCTCGAGTTTCACCAACATGGCCCACAAGTTTATGCACCACGTTCTGACTCGTTCTGTTAGTGGCCGCCATAACTCCATTGGCGTTTTGACCCACCTAGACATGTTGTGCCTTTATGGAATGGTCAGGCAGCGCCCTGTGCACATGGGAATGGTCATTGCACACCTGTTCCAGAATCAAGAAAAACCCAAAGTGAGGGTCCTATTCTTGGGTTCGTACCTTACCAGAATTGTGCTCAATACACAAAGGGTGCGCCTCACTTAACCCAGTCGCCAAGGTGTGCAAGAGATCACAGTGGAACTCATGGCTGCCATCTATCAACAGATGCCTCAAGGAAAAGGGGCTCGTGTAGAACAAGGGAATCGTGGGCGAGCTGAGCCAGCTGAAGGAGGGAATGAAGATGAGCCTGTTGAGGGCGCCCCTGCTGATGAGCCAACGAGGCTCAATTTTGAGCAACAAGTGTTAGCCCAACTGGGCGCAATGCAACTCCAGATGTGGCAGATTTACCAGCAGGTTGGGTTGGTACAGACCGAGCAACACTAGATCAATACCGGGGTGCAAACCCTAAACACGAGGATCGATCATCTGGAGGGGGCAGTGACCCGCATTGAGGATTATCAAGCTTAGCACCGCAACCAGTTTCCACCACCAGGGCCCCCCTACTGCCCCTATGACCCTTCTGCTGGACCTAGTCATTGATAATTGCGAGGGTGTTGTTGCCCCTCCTATGGACAAGAATTCTAAACTCTATCTTTTTACATTTTCTGCACTTTTATTTGTTTTGCTTAAGACTTTGCACTTTCGGTTTCTTTAGTTTACTTGCACTTGAACTTTTTCTTTTAATTCCTATTATCTTTCATTTTCATGTTCTAACTGTCTTAGTGGTTCCCCCAGTGTGCTTATTTTTGGTCCATCGAGGACGATGGTTGGTTCTAGTGGGGGGGGGGGACCATTTTGTGGGTTGAATCTTGGGTTGTATATATTACTTTTTGTTTAATTTTGCTTGGATGATTCTTTGTGCATAATTCTTGGGTAATTACTTTCCTTGCATGAACTTATGAACACTTCCTTATTGTTGGTTGGTGGTTGTATGGCGGTACTTGTGCAATCTTACTTTTGATGGATGATTTGAAGCTAAACTTATGATTGATTCAGTCCCTTGCCAATAACTTTGTTTGCCTGTAAATATTGATTCAGTCCCTTGCCAATAACTTTGTTTGCCTGTAAATAAATGAATAATTTTGAGCCAATAACTTTGTTTGCCTGTAAATAAATGAATAATTTTGATCCTGTGTGTTGTGCTTAGCTAGTGAAGGCTTATGTGAGATTCCGGTAACGGTTGGTTTGCTAGAACTTGCCCTATTACTCCCCAATGTGAAAATCCTAGGAAATTGCATGATTTGAAATGATATAGGCCATTTTTGTTTAACCCTTAGCCTTAAAACCTACCCTGTGAATGTGTTTATCCCTAGTTGTCCCCCTTTTGAGCCTTTTGTTCATTTAATAAAGTGTTTAGCACTTGTTCCACTCCTATATTTGTTTTTCTTTGTTCATCCTTGTTAATTCACCCTTTAGCCCTTAGCCAAAAATATAAAAAAATATTTCCCTTCCACCCTTTGAGAGAGTATAACACTTATTCCTTAGTCTAGGAGAGATTATTCTTTTGGAGCTCATTGCCATTAGCATCACTCTAGATAGTTTTATTTTAGTGTGGGGGTCTTTTGTGAATATTTTGAAGATATTGTTTATGTTGGAAAGTCATGTCTTGAAAAAGTAGAAAAAGAAAAAAAAAAGTAGAAAAAGAATCTTGGAAAAAGTTGAAAAAAGAGAATCATTTCTTGAAAAGAGAAAAAGAAAAAAGAGAAGGAATAGTTGAATAAAAGTTAAAGTTCTCCATCTTTATTGAAAAAGTCATACCTTTACCCCAAATCTAGAGTGTTGCCCTTTTTCCTATTATAGTTTGATCTTTGTCCATATTAGTCAAATCTCTTTTAGATTAGTTTATGTTTAGGTGTGAAACTCTCTCATTTTTGTTTATCTCCATACCCTTTCTTTGTTTAACCATTTACCCATGGGATCTCATCTTTAGCCATGTTTTGCATAATCCCAACTTAGCATTTATGCACACAGGGTCCTCACATAATCTAATAATTTGGCACTTGGTTATTGGCTTGGGAAGGAAACTTGTTTGTGAAGCCTAAATGATTCTTGAAGATTGGATGGGTTGTCATGAGTGGGTTTGTGGTTTGTTTGGTGGTGCAAGAAGGAAGTGGAATAAATGTTCATTGCTTGGTAGTGGTTATTCTAGTCTTTGCTTGAGGATAAGCAAATGTTCTAGTGTGGGGGAGTTGATGTCTTTGATTTGTAACACGTTTTTCACCCTATTCTTTAACCTTTTTGATAACAAAATGCTTGTAGTTGAGTTGGAACATATGACTTGTTTGTGTGAATTGATGTTCTTTAGATAAAATGGTTGCAATGAGTCATTTGGAAGTCTTTTGGAGCATAAAAGAACGATGTTAGAGGTCGGGAGGAGTGCATGCAAGAAGATCTGGAGAAGAAGGCGAAAAGAGGGCTGAAAAGCCATCCATACAGCCGTATGGATGGCCGTTTGGCCCCGATCAGCGAAGAAGAATACGCCCTACCATACGGCCTCTCATACGGCCGTATGGTAGGCCGTTTGCCCGGTACTCTGCACAGTATTTAAGCTATTTTTCTGCATTTTGTACCCAAGTCCGAACCCTAGAGAGTTTAGAACTATTTTCCTTCATTTCCTTAGCAATTATTAGCTTAGTATAGCTTAGATTTACATTTGGGGAACACACTTGGAGCTTGTATTGAAGATTTGGAAGGGATTCCATCAACATTTTCTTCCTTATTGATAGTAAAATTCTCTTTTCCTCTTCTCCAACTTGTTTTTACATTTATTGCTTATTTATGTTTTCTTTGTTGAATCTTGCTATGTTTACCATCGATATGAGTGAGTAGTCTTATATATGGGTTAGATTAGGTGTTTATTGCTTCTATTGATGCTTGTTATGTGATTATTGCATAAAAGGGGATGAACACCCATTTAGGGTTCTTAAGTTTGAATTGGGTTTATTTCTATCTTTCAATAGTTAGTGGCCAATGATTATTGCTTGTCTTTGGAAAGTCTTTCATTTCAATGAAAGTTGGATGGAAGATTTAAGCCAACCCAATATCAAATCCATTTTCTCTTCTATGGAAATAGGGGTAGATTTGGAGCTATATAGCTTTTGTTCTTCAAGAACTTAGGTTGGTTCACCATGGAAATGGGACAACCTTTGTTCTAATCCTTGGGAACTTGGATTCCTTAGTGCTAGCCTTAAGAACTTAGGGCCATTGTTCATCCCCCAATCCTAGTGTTAATGCATCAATAGAGTAATTCACCTAATTTAACCCATCTTTCCAAATAGAATTTTCACCTAGTTTAATCTTGTTTTTCCCTTATATCCAAAATTCCAAAAATACTTTAGTTAAATCCATAACCAAAATATGTTTGCTTGGATCCTTACGGGTTTCAACACCTTGGTGACTAGAGTCTAGGTGATTACTCTGTACGTGCCATAAAATCCAATCCCCGTGGTTCGACTTTACACCCATTTTCACACCCCGCTCACACTACATCACATATACCAGAAGACAAGTGGGAGTAAAATTTGTTTTCTTCTTTTATATGTGGATGATATTTTGCTTACATCAAATGATAAATGAATGTTGCACGAGGTTAAACAATTCCTTTCTAAGAACTTTGAGAGCTGCATAGAAGGTTTTAAGGTATCTCAAAGGTACCAAGGATTATAAGTTTGTATTCAGGAAAATGAACACTTTGGACATTGTTGGGTACTCTAACGCGAACTTTGCTGGTTGCGTTGATTCTCGGAAATCAACTTCGGGAAACATTTTCATTATGGCCGATGGAGCTATTTCATGGAGAAGTGTTAAACAAACTCTTGTCACCACTTCAACCATGGAGCCGAGTCCGTTTCTTGTTTTGAGGCTACATCTCAAGGTGTATGGCTTAAGAATTTCATTTAAAGGCTTAGAATTATGGATTCTTGATAAACACCAAGAATATTACATATTAAGGGTCTAAAATAGGATCAAATGCAAAGTTTTGCCACCCGTTTATAAAAATCTCATGCATTTTAAGCTCGGATGTGATCAAAATCTTCTAACATTAATTTTAAGAAAAGTTTTGAAGTGTTTCCACAGATCAAAAAGGGATTCGAGGCCAAAACAGAGCAAAAGGCAAACGAAGCCGCAAAGCAGGAACCTCCCACGCGACCAACCGCGTGTGAACGAGCGTGGATCCATTCCAGTAACTGTCCACGCCTGTCACCACGCGTGTGGGCCGGCGTGGTCTGGCCACAGGGGCTACTTCGGGAATTTTGATTTTGGGTTGCCTAATTAAACCCCTTTTTTGGATAGATGAAAAAAACATGGCAGGCATAGAATAGTTTTAGATCTGAAGTTTCTTAGGGTTTTCTCCTCTCTTGGGGGAAAACTTCCTTTCTATTAGAATAGATTCAAGATCAAGATAGAGGGATTGAAGTTTCAAGAACAAAATGTAAAGGAACCATTCACCATGGATGGTACTCTTCTCTTCAATGTTTATTTTGCTTTAATATTTGTTTTCTTTGAGACTTTCATTTCTTCTTCTTGCTTTTTTATTTTAATGATAGCTTAGAGTAGAAAGGGGATTGGTGGCCCCGAAGCTAAACTATGTGGTTGATTTGATATAACTTTGCTTGAAGTATGTGAGCTTTGTGATTTTTGGATGATAAAACTTGTGTGGTTGATGTTCATTATGCTTTGTGCCTAAATGTGGCCACATTAGGTAGGAAACCCAGTGAAAGTGAGTGTGTGCGTGATAGCGGCCACTCTTGAGTCCAACTCACTCACATCTCCGCCCTTAGTCCGAAAGGAAGAGGTCCGAGAGGAGTGGTAGACAAGGTGTTTGATAAGATGCCCCAACCGAATGAGGATGTGGGAGTCCAAGTGTGACGCCACTTGGTGAAGTGCCATGAACTCCCTAGTCAAATCCAAGTCATTTGCTTACAAAACCACTAGATAGTAGACCACATATGCTAGTCAGGAGTCCCAATCTCCACCTTTCCTTTTCCTTAAACACAACCATTTTAAACCTTCAAACTTTAGTACAAATGACATCTAGCCTTAGCTATTCCCGTAACTCTTTCACTTCAACCTCCTAAGTGCCAACACTAATTCGCTCCAATTTGTCATCCTTGAGAGACACGACACTCGGGGAGTCTTGACTCTTCGTTTTACCACTTCCATATCCATTATCGCACCTCACCCTAAACAAACAACCATGTCAATTCTATTTCTAAGCCGTTAAAGGTTTATTGTGACAACTCAGCTACGGTCTTCCTGGCCTGGCTAAGAACAATAAGAGTGGGAATCGAAGCAAGCATATCGACACCAAGTACTTAGCTATCAGGGAGCGTGTTAAGGATAAGAAAGTAGTCATTGAGCACATAAGCACTGAGTTGATGATTGCTGATCCCCTGACTAAAGGCATTCCACCATTCAAGTTAAGGGATTTTGTTGAGAAAATGGGACTTGCGCCCACTTTGTAAAATTTGTATACATTCAGTTATTATATGAAATTCTTAAAGTATTCAGATATTTTCTCATTATTGTATTGTGCACATATTTCGTTGAGAAAATATATTTTTGGACCTGGAATAAACATAAGGTTTATCCATTAAGTTTTGATTACCACATGAAATGCTTAGAGAACAAGTTACATTGTGATTATAGTAGATGCTACTCACATTAAGAGGACGTATCTCTATAGTTCATGTTTCTTTGTTTTCTTTGAGTTTGTACTTGCACCAAGTGGGAGAATGTAACATTTTCAATTAAAATGGTGCAAGTAATGGCCTTCAATGGCTATTAAAAAACCATTTAGGCTATGGGAGTTGATACTTGATACGTATAAAAATAATTTTAACAGGCTCATCTCAAATAGACTTTTGGGTCAAGATTTTAGTAAATAAATTTAATCCTTAAATAGGACTTTTAAAACCATAAATGATTATATTGTTAGGAACCCCGAGTACTAAGATTTTGATGATACCAATAATAGGAGTTTAGATCCCCAATTTTTATGCTATCTCATTGTATCTTAACTTTGTTAGGAACATCATGTAATAGGTTTTGATGATACCAACTGTTAAGTAAGAATCCCCAAGTCTCGATACATAGGCAAAACAATGTAAGTTCGATAAGTAAACTAAGAGCGAAAATACAACCGGGTAATTTGAGCTCAACTCGGGAAATATTTAAGCTTAAGGTAAACTTGTTTGAACAACTTAGAAGTTTTCGTGTTGTAAGCAAACAGATAGATCAGAAGCAGGCATGAGACAACTCTGGAGGAATAAGGGTCTACGAGACATCAACTAAGTCTCGAGACACAAGCCAAGTTCGAGAGGTAAGGACCTCTCGATATACCTATCGAGTTCGAGACGTAAAGAATATTCGAGAGATAGACCTCTCGATACATGGGATTGAAACATCAAGTGGTCGAGACATCTTTTATGGTCTCGATAAACCGGCACTTCTCCAAGAGGCTGAATGTTAGTCAACATGTGCAGATAAAATACTCTAAGTTTGGAGAAGAAGAATATCATGGAGATAAAATATTGAAGAGGTGCTGAGCGGGAGGTTTCAAAATGGACGGAAGTGGATGACACGTCAGACCTCCACCACAAACGGTCAAGAAGTGCACCAATCCTGAAGTGGTCAGATTCCCCAAACAAGGAATGATGGGAACATAAAAAGAGTAACTTTATCCAAAAGAAGCAAGTGAAGCATGAACTCAAGAAAGTGGAATATGGAATATTCACTACAAAACAAAAGGCTCAAGTTACAAAGACCACTACTCCATGAAAAATGCTGAAATTGTGCAAAGACCCATGTTCGGCGTGGGAGACCAATTTCAAACGGAATAGTTTTCCCTCCAACGGAACTATTCTTCTACTCTCATATATAAGGACGTAAAGACACAGAAAAAAGAAAGGGTTGTGAAAGAGGTCAAGAGGTTAACAAGAGGTGTCTGATAAAACGTTCCAGTGCAAAGTGCTTAACTTGGAATATCATCCTGATATTCAATACAGCGAGAGAACACATCTTAGTGTTCGAAGAGAGTTACAAAGCTAAACTGTCATACATCCAGAAGGTGACCAAAGCTGCTCTACATCAAAGTTGATTCAACGATAGCTTGTGGTCAGATTGGAGATTGTTACATTCAACTGTGACTATCAACAACGTCTTGCTTTGGATTAAGCAAGGGAGGTGGAGTATCCTGGCTGCTGTCCGAGCGAAAGAAACCTGAGGCTTGACGCGGGCTTGGTGATCAAAGGTCAAGCGCTCGAGAGGTGGAGTAACTGGAAGCGGGGAGAAAAACCTGAGGAGAGGCGGAGTAACCTGGCTGCTGTCCGAGCGAAAGAAACCTGAGGCTTGACGCGGGCTTGGTGATCAAAGGTCAAGTGCTCGAGAGGTGGAGTAACTGGAAGCGGGGCGAAAAACCTGAGGCTTGAGGCGGGCTTGGTGATCAAAGCTCAAGCGCTCGTTATTGTACTAGAAAGGGAAGTTTTTAGTGCAATCCTTCCAGGGAGTTTCTGGAAGAAGAGTGGAAGTAGGCGGGTTGGCCGAACCACTTAAAAATCTCTCTTGCATTTACTTTCTGTTTTTATCTCTCGCTAACTTCTCGATTGCACTGCATATAATCACACCTCTCGAACTAACCCAAACTCGTGCTAACCAAAAAGGGGATAATATTTCCGCTGCGCATAAAACTTTGTCTTCACCTCGTGAGGTATCGTACCTAAACATCCTAAGCTCAATACACACGAGAGGTCGAAAAGATTTGCAAAATCTTATACAAGTCTATTCACCCCCCCCTCTAGACTTGTACCCCATCCCCTTGGGACCAACAATTGGTATCAGAGCGAGTTCTCTGATCGATATAAACCTTTGTTTATATTGCCTAGAGATCCTTCTTTGAAAAATCTTCTTAAATATTTTCAAAGCACGAGATAATTTTTCAATATGGACAGCATGTTGTCGAGACATCTTCTCTTTGATCTTAGCAGGTTTGACGACTGGAAAACACGCATGCTTGCGTACTTATCAGCCCTCCATGATGAGATGGCCGAGGTTCTAACTTCTGGACCAGTCAAGATCCTAATGGTTAATACTGCTGCAGTTCAAACCCAAGAAACACCAAAGTACATCCCAAAACCTAGGGAAGAATGGACCAGTGATGATAGGAAGAGAAACAACCTGGACAATATTGCCAAGGATATTCTCTTCAGAGCTATAGACGAAACCATCTTCCCAAAAGTGAGGAAGTGCAAAACGGCAAAAGAGGTATGGGATACTTTGATGTTAATTGGTGAAGGTGACGAACAGGAAAAGGAAAACAAGCTCACCGTGGCCATGAAGAAGTTCGAAGACTTCAAGATGAAGCCAGGAGAGAGCATCGACAGCATGGAGTCTCGGTTCATGAAGCTCACAACCGAGATCAGTGACCTTGAAAAGGAGATCCCACAAAAGGAGCTGAACCTGAAGGTCTTACGTGGCCTCACTAAGGAGTGGGAAGTAAAGGTGATCACGATGAGAGATCACCGAGATCTGAAGGAAACCACAACAGACAAACTCTTCCGGGATCTCAAAGCCTTCGAGTTCGAGATGTTCCCAAGAGATGAGGACATTGTGGATCGACGAAACGTAGCACTTGTTGCTGAGCAACCATCCACATCTTCAAGGTCAGACTCTAATCCTATGAATGTTATGTCTGACGAACAGTTTGCTCTCTTTGTGAGAAAGTTCAGGAAATACATGAAGATGAACCAGGAGAGCAACAAAAGTTCACCTTCCTCCTCAAGAAGGAAAAATGAGAGATATCCATCCAGAAGGACGGAGGAGGAAAATCAGGGTCTATGCTACAACTGTAGAAGACCGGGACATTTCAAGGCCGAATGCCCTTACCCACTAGTAAGCAAACATCAGGGCCAAGAAGGCAAGGATTCCAAGAGAATAGAGGAATCCAGGGAGAAGCCAACACAAGGTGGCTTCAAAGGATCATCAAAGACGTATCAGCGCAGGAAGGCGCTTGTTGCTGAAGAATTCGAGAGGACAATCGAGGAGTCCGAGACGTCGAGCTCCAGCGAAAGCAGCAGCAGCTCAGAGGATGAGAGGGGGCTCATCTGCTTATACACCGAGGAAGAGGAGAATCAATGCCTAATGGCCATTGACAACGAGGTAACCTCTACTCCTACATCTCGCTGCTCTACTTCTACCTCTCGTTGTTCTTCATTTAAAAGCGATGAGGACCCCTTCGAGATGTTGGAATCGCTCAGAAGGAACCTTAACATCGCCAATAGCACTCATGCTAGAGTGATGGATGAAAACAGCAAGCTAACTGCTGAAAGAGATATGCTTAAGAACGTCTCGAAAGAGAATTTGGAGCTGACTCTCAAAGTAAGTGAGTTAGAAGCCAAAGTAATCCTACTATCTGAAGAGTGCAAAGCTCGAGAGACGAGAGAGCTTAATCTTCGAAAGGTCATAGCATCATACACTAATTCCTCCAAAGCTATGGAGAAAATGGTGGTTGATCACAGACCTACAAGTGATAGAACCGGTCTAGGGTTCCATCAAGACCATCTCTCGAGAGATAAACAGACCAATGGTTTGGGAACTTCAAGAAATGGAGGATCTCAACCCAAACCAAATAAAGGTCATAAAGGACCAACAGAAAAGACCAGAGTAGCTATTCATAAACCGTCCCTATACACCAGCAATGGAAAGTATAGGAAAGCTACGAAGAATGGCCGGGTAAACAATATCGAGAGATCACCTTGCTATCTCTCGCAAGGCCATTCCAAGTACAAAAAGAGCTACACTCCATATAATGCACCTCAAGGCAAATATGGAAGGTCTGAGATCCACATAGTTAGGAACTCACGGATGGAGAAAGGAAGACTCTATCCATCTAGTGAGAATTGGTCATCAAATCACAAGTTCTGGAAGAAACCTCACTTCCAGCAATTTCACATGACCAAACAGCGTATGAAAGGCATGGTGCATAAGCCGGTCGAAAAGTCTCTACCTAAGTTGATTTATGCACCAAAGAGGCCTAAAACCTTTGCTAGCATTTCTTATAATTATCAAACGTACAATGGCTACATTGCGCCTAGGCCTGGAATAATGGGCACAAGGTATAAATGGATGCCTAAACTCACTAACCCACCAGGACCCAAAGTTTGGGTACCTAAACTTGCTTGATTTCCTTGCAGGACACCAGGGACGTGTGGTTCATTGACAGTGGATGTTCGAGACATATGACTGGAAATCTAACACTGCTTGAGAACATCCAACCTATCGAAGGTCCCTTGGTGACATTTGGCGACAACGAGAAGAAGGGGCGCACAAGAGCTGTTGGTGAAATCCAAAAGAATGAGCTGGTTATTAAAGGAGTGTCCTACGTTGAGGGGCTCAAGTTCAATCTCCTTAGTACAAGCCAGTTCTGTGACAAGGGCCACAAAGTTGTCTTCACCAAAAGCAAATGTCAGATTATGAACGAGGAATCTCTCGAAGTCGTCTTGGAAGCAGCAAGGAAAGGAAACATGTACATAGTGGATTGGAGGTCTGCAAAACCATCCCTATGTATGCTAGCAAGGAGCAAGGAAGATTTATGCTGGGATTGGCATAGTAAGCTTAGTCATCTGAACTTCAAGACTATCAACAAGCTTACTAAGAGGAACCTAGTGGAAGGACTGCCCAAAGTGACGTTTCGAAAGGATAAAATTTGTGAGGCATGTCAACGTTGCAAACAGATCAAATCCTCCTTCAAGAGCAAAGCCGAGACATCATCCACTAGACCATTAAGTCTTCTTCACATGGACTTATTTGGCCCAGTGGATCCACCCAGCATAAAGGGAAAGAAGTACACTCTTGTGGTAGTGGATGACTACACAAGATTCACTTGGACCGTGTTCTTAACCAAGAAAAGCGAGACAAAAATTTGTTCTTAACCAAGAAAAGCGAGACAAAAATTGCCCTACCAAATCTCTTGAAACAAGTTCAAGTTGAAAAGGAAGTCTCGATACTAAAGATCCGGTCCGATCCGATACTGCAATGAGAACGGAATTCATCATCAACTATCAGCTGCTCGAACACCTCAACAAAACGGGGTTGCTGAAAGAAGGAACAGAACTCTCAAAGAAGCCGCAAGGACCATGCTCTCGCAAGCCAACATATCACAAGGATTTTTGGCAGAAGCAATCAACACAGCGTGCTACACCCAAAATCGGTCCTTGATAGTAAAAGGAGTTGGAAAGACTCCATATGAGTTGTGGAATGGAAGAAAACCGAATGTAAGCCACTTCCACTCATTCGGGTGCAAATGCTATATTCACAACAATGGGAAGACTCAACGAAGAACTTTTGAAGAAAAGGCAGATGATGGAGTATTTCTGGGATACTCATCGACAAGCAAAGCACTCAGAGTCTTCAACAAGCGGAGTTTGGTGGTTGAAGAGTCCATACATGTTACCTTTGATGAAAGGGCATCAACAGATCAACCATCAAAGACAACGGAAGCTGCTGAGGAAGATCAGCCAGAGTCTATCGAGAGATCAAACTTACCTCTCGAAGACAAGCAGTCGATAGTTCGAGACGTAGCAGAACTCCAGTCAGAATCAGATGATGAAGAGTCTACCAAGAAGAAAGCGCCTGACTCAGTTGATCAAAACCAGATCATAGATGTTCAACCCATATCTCAACCTTCAATGGAAGTATCAACTGAGGAGCCGCAACCCGACCTAAGATGGCTGAGAAGTCACCCTGTTGATCAAGTGATCGGAGATGTACGTGACAGAGTTCGAACCAGATCAGCTTACAGAGAAAGCATGTTTGCTTGTTTTCTATCTCAAATAGAGCCTAAGGTGATCGATGAGGCTCTAAGCGACGCAGATTGGGTGCAAGCAATGCAAGAGGAACTTCATCAGTTCGAGAGGAACGACGTTTGGGAACTAGTTCCGAGACCTCATCATCAGAATGTCATTGGTACAAAGTGGGTTTTCAGAAACAAGATGAATGAGGATGGAGTTATTGTTAGGAACAAGGCCAGACTTGTTGCCAAAGGCTACTGTCAGGAGGAAGGAATAGATTTTGATGAAACCTTCGCTCCAGTGGCACGTCTCGAAGCCATACGCATCTTTCTCGCATATGCCGCCTTCAAAGACTTTAAGGTATATCAAATGGATGTCAAGAGCGCTTTTCTGAACGGACTTCTCGAAGAAGAGGTGTACGTTGAACAACCTCCGGGTTTCTTGAAGGACGTAGGAGCTGACAAAGTATACAAGTTGAAGAAGGCACTCTACGGCTTAAAACAAGCTCCAAGAGCTTGGTACGATACCTTATCCTCTTTTCTACTTCAGTGTGGGTTCACCAAAGGCCTAGTGGACAAAACATTGTTTAGGATTAAGGATGGGGATCACATCTTATTGGTGCAAATCTATGTGGACGATATCATTTTTGGTAGCACCAATCCAGACTTGTGCGAGAAGTTCTCCAGTTTGATGAAAGGAAAGTTCGAGATGAGCATGATGGGAGAGCTCAACTACTTCCTTGGACTACAAGTGAGACAGCTTAAGGAAGGTATCTTCATCAACCAGGAGAAATACACCAAGGATCTGCTCAGGAAATACAACATAGAAGGGAAATCCTCAGTCAAAGTACCTATGGGAACCTCTCTACGTATCGATGTCGACAGCGAAGGTCGAGAGGTCGATCAAACCACTTATCGAGGTATCATCGGATCTCTTCTTTATTTAACTGCAAGTAGACCAGACATATCCTTTGCAGTAGGTGTATGTGCTAGATTTCAGGCAAGTCCTAAGGAAAGTCACCTAAATGCATCCAAAAAGATTCTTAGATATCTAAAGGGTACGCAGAGTGTTGGGCTCTGGTATTCGAAAGGTGGATCTTTCGAACTTATGGGTTATTCAGATGCGGACTTTGCCGGTTGTAAGATAGATCGAAAGAGCACATCAGGGACATGTCAGTTTCTAGGTGGAAGACTTGTCTCATGGTTTAGCAAGAAACAACATTCGATAGCTACAAGCACTGCTGAGGCAGAATATGTAGCAGCTGGAAGTTGTTGTGCTCAGATCTTATGGATGAAGCAACAGCTAATGGATTATGGTGTTGAGTGTAAGGAGGTTAAAATTATGTGTGACAATACAAGTGCTATTGCCATCACCCACAACCCAGTGTTACACTCCAGAACAAAGCATATTGATATTAAGTATCACTTCATCCGAGACCACGTTGAGAAAAAGGACATCACTTTGGAATATGTTGCAACGGAGGAGCAACTAGCAGATATTTTCACAAAAGCGTTATGTGAAAATAGATTCTCTCAACTAAGGTTAGAATTGGGAATGATAGAGTTGGGTTGAATGGTCAAATCTTATCTTCTTGTATTTAGTGCCATGAACTGTTTCGCATGTGAGGGGCGGTTTCATCAACTTTATGGCAGCTTTGGAGTTACACAAGCATTGAATGGTCATTCATATTGCATCCCGTGACTCAACAGTGGTAACCCTATTGGGCTATAAATAAGAGGGTTTCTTTCAGAAGTTCATACCATCAACTTCCCATGGAGAAAAAGAAAGGAAAAGATGATGTTCCATTCTTTTATAGAGGAAAGAAACCGGCAGTCAAGTCCAAAGATTTTCAAGGAGAAAACTATCCAGAATCAACGAAGGGTGAACAGATTACGGAGCTTCCTGATAATCCAAGCAAGAATCCTATTCCCATCCAAGGTGAATGGATCCCCAAATACGAGGAGATCCACAACGATGGGATACTGGAATCGGGAGGAGAGTCTTGCACAAGAGGGACTCCTACTGCTGCACATTCTGGAAAAGGGCCTTCCTCAACCAAATGGAGAACCAAGGGAAATGGAGAGGAAGACCAGATGGGACTTTCTGAGGTCAGCAGCAGTCAAAGGGGTGATCATAACTAATCCAAAGACACTAAGAGGATTAGCGATGAAGATGGTCACTCCCAACTATAGTAAGCAGCTCCGGAGAGAAGAACAAGAAAAGGGAATAGCCACCCCCAGTTCTGTTATTAGACAAATAGGACTTTAGATGGCTAGTTCCCGCCTTAACGATAGATTCCTATTAGGCTGACCAAGGCCAAACAAAAGTTTCTAGGGAACTTAATAGGATATTGATTCATATGTGATGTATCTGGAAATCACTAAATGAACTTAAGGATATGTTCCAAGTGATATCTTTTAAATGAATCAAACTTGTTTCTCTCGCAATCTGTGTTCGAAAGGTAGTTCGAGAGGTCACCCGATCAGTTTGTCTACATACATTATGTCTCGAAGAAGGGTAGTTCGAGAGGTCACTTCGAAAGATAACAAACTGATATCTCTGAAAGGAGGAATAAGGAGGGTTAGGGATCAAAGGGAAGATCCCTAACCAGATCAAGATGGAGGAATAAGGAGGGTTAGGGATCAATCACTCAGGGGGAAGATCCTTAACCAGATCAAGACGGAAGAATAAGGAGGTTTAGGGATCAATCACTCAGGGGGAAGATCCTTAAACTCATGAGGAAGATCATTCACCTTCGAAAGGTGAATTTGATAAGCTCAACGGATATATGAGGTGGAACGGCTATCTTTGGACATAAATGCTAGCCACGTGGTCATCGGTTACTGACGGTTTTTCGCACTTAAGGGCATTATCTTGATTAGTGGGAGCATGCTTATTTTAAAATATCAATACTCCACTGTCTCAAAGCTTAAACCGTTCTATACTTTACCGAAATACCCTTACCAAAATACCTTATAAGCTGACCGTTATCAGGGGTATTTCTGACTTCTCACATCTTTTAAATCAACCGGGATCCTTCCACGGGTCAAACTCTCAACCCTACCCATATATCCAACCCGAATCCGCCTAATATAAAAGCAAAATCCTTCTTCTTTACCCGGATTCAAACTCAAAACCATATACCCAAAATCCCCAAATCCTTAGACGCTGTACACATTCCCTCCAAAACACACAAACTTTCTTCAATGGCGTCTGAATCATCATCTTCTTCATCTTCATCTTCATCCTCCAGTGCATACCAGAGAGAGCTAGACCACATACGCTCTCAGATTAAACAAGTCAAGGCGGGAAGCATCCTTGACAAAGATGGCTTCATCACCCACTCGCCAAATCCAACAATGGCGGAGAGAGTCTTGAAGAAATTTGAGAAGGCAGGACTAATGCGGTACATGACGCATGACTACCGAACCATTCATGACCTCGACTACACAGAATGGTTCGCTCATGCCAAGGTCACGAAGGGCAAGATTGAAAGCCGCTTCAACGAAATAGACATAACAATCTCTGTGGGTGATTTACGAGCAGCATTCGACTTTGCTACGTCGGAGGAGGCAGTCAAGCACCTATCGGACTACAACATGGATAAGCAGGAGTTTTGGGACAAAATCCGATTGGAGACTGCACCACCCAGAGCATCCTCTGCCCTCCGCAGATTTCATTTGAAGGAGAGGTTTGCCCTAGCCGCCGAGCTCATCATAAAATTCATCCTCGGCAAGGTGTCCGGAACAGACGAAGTCAATCTGGACACTCTGAAAATCCTCCACGCCATCTGGAACAACAACAAGTTGGACTGGGCTCACATCATCTTCGACTGCCTCAAACACCAAGTGCAGAGCTCAGTTTCCAACTCCGACCTGACAATCTACAAAAAGGTTGGTTTTGGCTTTGTTGTTCAATTTCTATTGAGACTGAAGGGCTTCGAACTGAGGGAAGGGCGAGAGGTTCATCGGAATACCTATATGGGTAGAACGAAACCTCAAGCTAAGGCAAAAGGTGCTAAGGATGCATCTTCACCCTCAAAGCCTAAGGGAAGGGGCAAAAGGAAAGCCCCAGCTAAGGAGAAGCGCTCTGATGACGAGCTTTTGGACACCCTAGTCAAGAGGGTTGAATTGAAAAGGAAGGCCAAGAGGACCAAGACTGCTGCTGTCACCCAGGTTCGAGAGGTGACACCGTCCGTTATACAAGTACCATTTGAGGACAGGGCACAAGCCCAGGGGGAACCTCAGGCTACACTGGCCACTGAGGTTGAGAGAGTGCCCCCTACCAAGTCCCTGTCAGGAACTTTAAGTGTTGATATACTTGCTGTTGATGGTGCTGAGGATGTTGATGAATCTGTTGGTTTGCCTCAAGAGGAGGCTCGAGAAGTTGAAGGTACTGGGATCAGTGATCCAGTACAGGGTATTGTTGAGGAACCACGACAGGTGGTTCGAGAGGTAGATATTCCAGCAGCTGAAGATCTAGACTGTGTGGTGGCTGCTGATGGTCAGGGCACTGTGGTCAGGAACCCAGTGCAAGCTTTTCTGAATGGTGGGTTGACACATGATCTCTCGGTTGTTCGAGAGATAACTGAACAAGCTGTGGAGTGTGCATCAGCAACAGAAATCCTACCTGCTGACTCTGATGAGCTGAATGCTGAAATCACATCTCGATTGAATCAAAGTGTTGAGAATGTATCGAGTTTGGACGACTTCTCCAGAGTACTTCGCTGGATCAACTGGAGAACAGGTCCCTTTGATCAATTGATCTCAAGAGCAGCAGAGATGGAGGCTGAGGAACGATTTGCACTAAACTGGTTAGATCTCACTGAAATCCCAGCCGACGAGCTTCAAAACCGTGCCCATGAGATGCAAGTAATCAGGAGTAATCTTGGTCGATCTGACAAAGGAAAGGGCATAGCTGTTGATGCACAAGAAGATGAAGCCGAGCCTGAAGAAGATCCTGAACTAGATGCTCAATTTCGAGAGGATATCAGGCTTGCCACAGCAATATCCTTGGGACAAAGTGTAGAACACACGAGAGGTCCAGGAGAGACCTCTGGGGTTGCTCGAGATGATACTGACACTCCTACTCCAACTGCAGCAATCCCCTTGTCCCAAGTGAGTGAATCTGCTCTAGAAGACCAGGTAGCTTCGAGAGGTGAATCCGAGACCTCTGAAGCACATGAGGTGGCACCTAACTCTGTCTTACTACTGCCACCACCTGAGTCCACACCCTCGAATGCAACAGATGAAGCTCAGACAGTTCGAGAGGATGAAATTTTGTTGCTCCAACTCCCAGGCTTTCCCATCGATATGGTTAATAGGGAAAGGTGGAGTGCACCAGTTGCTCCTGAGATAATAGATATTCCAGATTCACCAGAGCATACTGAAGTGCAAACAAGTGAGCAACAAGAGCAGAATGAGGAGAACCCTGCTGGTTCGAGAGTTGAGGTTCAAGAAGGTGGAAACCGGGAAGCACCTGCCGATGAATCAACTCCTCCAGTAGATGATCACGATCCCAGCACTGGTTCGAGAGGTAGTGTTGAGGGGGAACCTCAATCAGATGGAAACCGGGAAGCATCTGATGCAGAGACTCCCACCTTGGCCAATCCTACCTTACCAGCAGCTGAAGCTGAGGCTCCAGGTTCGAGAGGTGAAGAGCAAGAAGTGATCCATCCCTCAGGTGGAAACCGGGAAGCACCTGATATGGAGCTACCTTCGAGCTCTGATCCCAGTGTCCCTGCTGAACCTCAGGAAGTCAGTCGAGAGGTGGAATCACGAATGCCAGTCATGGGTGGAAATCTGGAAGCAACCAAGTCCCCTCCGACTAGAGGTACCACTCAATCTTCTTCTCCTTCTTCTTCTGACTTTGATCAACAGGCCGAACGAGCTTTCATTGGCGAGGTGCGTCAATTCATGGCTGATCAATCTCAGAGGATGGCTCAACTTGAGCATGTACTTGCTGTTGTTCGAAACGCTGCAATACATGTGACTGGCTCCGGTGACTCCCAAGCCAATCATGAAGAACTTCTCAAACAAGCAGTGTGGGCTGAGAATGCAGCACAAAGGGCTGCGGATGAGGCTGCGGTAGCTCGAGCAGAGACTGAAAGGATGAGAACTGAATTCGCCGAGTTACGAGCAGAACTTCAAGCCCACCAACGCTCAAGTGAACTTCGACAGGATGTGATGCAAACCATACTCACTGACCTGTCGCACCAAATGCCTGCCCAAATCCATGCACTCTTCGACGGTTTGTCCTCCTTACTTTCCCTCCGCTATGATGCCAACAAGGGGGAAAAGAAGACTCAGGGAGGGACTTCAACCAGCAAGAAGAGGGCGGCAAGTGAACCAGCTGGACCTCCTCCTCCTCCAAAAGTTCCAAAGTCAACAAGAAAACAAATGGAGGAAGCTGAAAGAGCAGATATGTTAAGGATCCAGCGTTCACTGGAAATAGGAGAAAGAAGAGAAGAAGACAAGGAAATCAGAAGAAAGAAACAAGAACAACAAACAGCCAAAGAGAAGAGAGACAAGCTACTCCTACAGAGCTACAAGGCAGGGACCAAAGAAGACTCAAACGAATATCTTCATGGAATCATAGTAAGTCTTCTTACCAAAACTGACTTAGCTCTTCATAGCGGTCTCACTCTTCCGGAATGCATCGAATGGTGGAGAGATGGGGTGATTGAAGGCAACTTCATAGGTGAAGCCTTTGTCAATTACCTTCACCTGGATATATCAAACGAATATCTAGAGCAGGTGAACTTTGAAGACCTCCACAAGACACGAGCAACCATAAACGAGAAGAGGAAAGCGAATAAGCAGTAAGCTCTCGATGTCTACATGCATTCGAATTTGATGTTGTTCTTTATCTTCTCTCTTTTCTGCTAAAGCCCTGTAAAACACTCCTGTTATGATAATATATATATCTTTTGTTGGGGTGTTGCGTGAGTTTGGTTATTCTTGCTTTAGTAGATCAGTTGTCAAACTTACCATATGCGCTGAAAATAAAATCAATGCTTTTTCTTTTTCAAATCAGCCATATAAGTAAGTATAAGTGTTGGCATCATCAAAAAGGGGGAAATTGTTAGGAACATCATGTAATAGGTTTTGATGATACCAACTGTTAAGTAAGAATCCCCAAGTCTCGATACATAGGCAAAACAATGTAAGTTCGATAAGTAAACTAAGAGCGAAAATACAACCGGGTAATTTGAGCTCAACTCGGGAAATATTTAAGCTTAAGGTAAACTTGTTTGAACAACTTAGAAGTTTTCGTGTTGTAAGCAAACAGATAGATCAGAAGCAGGCACGAGACAACTCTGGAGGAATAAGGGTCTACGAGACATCAACTAAGTCTCGAGACACAAGCCAAGTTCGAGAGGTAAGGACCTCTCGATATACCTATCGAGTTCGAGACGTAAAGAATATTCGAGAGATAGACCTCTCGATACATGGGATTGAAACATCAAGTGGTCGAGACATCTTTTATGGTCTCGATAAACCGGCACTTCTCCAAGAGGCTGAATGTTAGTCAACATGTGCAGATAAAATACTCTAAGTTTGGAGAAGAAGAATATCATGGAGATAAAATATTGAAGAGGTGCTGAGCGGGAGGTTTCAAAATGGACGGAAGTGGATGACACGTCAGACCTCCACCACAAACGGTCAAAAGGTGCACCAATCTGAAGTGGTCAGATTCCCCAAACAAGGAATGATGGGAATATAAAAAGAGTAACTTTACCAAAAGACGAAAGTGAAGCATGACTCAAGAAAGTGAATATGGAATATTCACTACAAACAAAGGGTCAAGTTACAAGACACCACTCCATGAAAAATGCTGAAATATGCAAGACCCATGATCAGCATGGAGACAAATTTCAAACGGAATAGTTTTCCCTCCAACGGAACTATTCTTCTACTCTCATATATAAGGACGTAAAGACACAGAAGAAAAGGGGTTGTGAAAGAGGTCAAGAGGTTAACAAGAGGTGTCTGATAAAAACGTTCAGTGCAAAGTGCTTAACTTGGAATATCATCCTGATATTCAATACAGCGAGAGAACACATCTTAGTGTTCGAAGAGAGTTACAAAGCTAAACTGTCATACATCCAGAAGGTGACCAAAGCTGCTCTACATCAAAGTTGATTCAACGATAGCTTGTGGTCAGATTGGAGATTGTTACATTCAACTGTGACTATCAACAACGTCTTGCTTTGGATTAAGCAAGGAGGTGGAGTATCCTGGCTGCTGTCCGAGCGAAAGAAACCTGAGGCTTGACGCGGGCTTGGTGATCAAAGGTCAAGTGCTCGAGAGGTGGTAACTGGAAGCGGGAGAAAAACCTGAGGAGAGGCGGAGTAACCTGGCTGCTGTCCGAGAAAGAAACCTGAGGCTTGACGCGGCTTGGTGATCAAAGGTCAAGTGCTCGAGAGGTGGAGTAACTGGAAGCGGGCGAAAAACCTGAGGCTTGAGGCGGGCTTCGTGATCAAAGCTCAAGCGCTCGATATTGTACTAAAAAGGGAAGTTTTTAGTGCAATCCTTCCAGGGAGTTTCTGGAAGAAGAGTGGAAGTAGGCGGGTTGGCCGAACCACTTAAAAATCTCTCTTGCATTTACTTTCTGTTTTATCTCTCGCTAACTTCTCGATTGCACTGCATATAACACCTCTCGAACTAACTAAACTCGTGCTAACTAAAAGGGGATAACATTTCCGCTGCGCATAAAACTTTGTCTTCACTCGTGAGGTATCGAACCTAAACATCCTAAGTTCAATACACACGAGAGGTCGAAAAGATTTGCAAAATCTTATACAAGTCTATTCACCCCCCCCCCCCTCTAGACTTGTACCCCATCCCCTTGGGACCAACAAACTTGTGCTCTCTAACTCGTGTACTTTTGCATCAGCCAGTCTTGCCATCAAGGACGAACACATGAAGCACGAATCAAGCGTCTAAAGGCCGAAGGCATGAGATATTTAGAAGAAGACCAAGAGGCATGAAGATGCTGAATCATAGAAGAGCCCACTTCTTGATAAACCTGAAGGCCAAATGATTAAGGAAAAAAATAATTCGAGTTACTGGGATGAATAATAAAGTCAATTATTCAATATTGAGCATTTAAGTCTTGTCCTTTTGTGTAAGATAAAAAGACAAATTGTCTATACACATTAAGGTTCAAACGACTACATAGTACTGACACCCACATGGGCTCAATACCCATAGGATATTACACAATGGACAAAGAAAAAAGGGTTTTGAATTTTTGTCTTCCCTCCAACGGACACAAAATTCACGCCTATATATACCCCCCTCATTCAGTTGAGAGTGTTGGTCCATATTTTGATACTGCAAACTACAAGCTCATAATCTACAAGCAATCAAGTGTGTAAGAGAGAAAA
Source organism: Ipomoea triloba (assembly GCF_003576645.1). Lineage (NCBI taxonomy): Eukaryota > Viridiplantae > Streptophyta > Magnoliopsida > Solanales > Convolvulaceae > Ipomoea > Ipomoea triloba. The sequence goes on along the minus strand of NC_044924.1, from coordinate 15,914,618 downwards.
AACTTCAAAGTTAAATCTAGGTTTTGAAAGAAATCTTGCGCTGCTCCAGTGATTCACTCAAGATCATCAAAGCCAAGATTTCAAAGTTGGAGAAAACGAAGATCAATTCATCTACAACCAACTCTACTTAGTAGAAGTAGAAGGAGGCGGAGTAAACTTGAAGAAGTTGAAAAACCTAAGAAGCGTGGTTGTCCGACTTTGTGATCAAGGGAGCGCGTTGTGTGGTGCATTGTACTAAGAAAGAAAAAATTAGTGCAATCCTTCACGAGTTGTGAAGAAGAGTGGAGTAGGCTTTGTTAATAGCCGAACCACTATAAAATCTCTCTCTCTCTCTCTTTACTTGCACATTTCGATTATCTCATTGCATATCATAAACCAAGCCTAACGTGTTACTAAAATATATCAATCGTGCAAAGTTCAAATTAAAATTTTGATATCTTCTATTTTCGCTGCAAAACGCTTTGATCGAGTATTATCTCATAGGATAAATACTTGCAAAGAAATTCTCAAAAACCCTAGTGAGTTGAGTCTATTCACCCCCCCCCCCTCTAGACTCACTTAGCAACACATCGGGACCAACATATATAAATATTTTGTACCAAATCATTTGAAATAAAGAGTTTAAAATATTTTGTTTATACGCTCATTCAACAAAATAATCATAGGAGTAAAAATCATACATATAGTATTATTTTTTTTTTGAATACTACTAACTCTATTACATATAGTATTATTTTAAAACTTGATAAAATATGAGTTTTGGTGGAAAAGTATTTTGGGGTCTCACAAGTGATCACTTGGCCATCTAAGGATTGCGCCTCCAGTAGCTTTTCTTGTCATCTTGTACTTGTCTTCAATGTCAGATTCCTCTATTTCTTCTCTGCGAAGATAGAAGTTAATCCACTAGGGGCTGAACTTAAACAATTTCTTTCCCAGAAAGACACGTTGGAACTATGGACAGTTAATATTTCGAGTTTCTTATGTCAGATTTGCATTGAATTCTCTTACAGTAGTGGCAGATAATGACCTAACTCTTGTCATAGTCTATAGTATATTTTGGCATTCTAGTAGAGGCATAATTTGACATTTGTAGTTGAAATGATCAACATCCAAGTTTCTTTTTTCTTTCAGAAGAGGTCTGTCCACTATTGTCTGCTATCTGTCAACAAATCCTAGATACAAGAAGATTGGAGCATATACCTATAATGCTGGTTCTGGAATTGGTTGAATGGCAAGTTCAATAGAAGGGTCAACTATTTTCTTCTTCATTTTTCTCTTTGATTTTCTAGCTTGAGTCTTTGGAGACTCAGGTTAATTTGTCAAAATTGTCTTTCTCTTTAGATCTTCATTCTTTTCAGGTGTAGAAGTGATCTGTGCAATGATTGCTGGAGGAGACTGCCTCACAGTATGAGATCTGAGTTTGATGTTGTGTGCCTGTCAGCTCTTAACCAGTGTGTTGCAATATAGAATAAGGCAGAGAGTATATAGACAAAGAATAATGAGCATAAGATCAGCACCTATTTCATTAGCCTTTCGTTATATATATATATATATATATATATATATAGGGTTGCATTCTAATGTAAACACCCTTAAAATACAAACATGTGGATTAATGATAGCCCTTGGATTACATAATATGAACGGATGGAAATTAATAAGCATATGTACTGATAGAATCCGTTTACTGCAATGAAAGGGTAATTAAGGCAAAGCACTATGAAATAAACAATACCAATTATATTTGGTATGTAATTCCCGCAAAAAATAAGGTAGTGCAAATTTGGTAGGATTAATCAACTAGTTTCGCACCGCCCATCACCGGGATGCAAAGATTCGCAGACGATGAACGCAAGGATTCGCAAACGACGAAGGCAGGAGAATTCATGGATACGAATGCAAAGCAAGATGGTTTAGTTACTGGTGAACAAAGTACATTTAATGATTGTAGTGGTAATTTGTTTGCTTTACTACTGTTTGCCAATGTCCAAGGAAAGACAATATTAAAGGTAGTCATAAACTGTATTTCAATGTAAAACCTATGTGCACACGCATGCATGTCTGTGTACACACGGTGCGACGTAATACTGTGTGCGATCTAGTATGAAAGTGTGTGCACGACAGTATATTACGAAAGTGTGTGCTTCCCTATTATTCAGTGTGTGCATTAAACGAAACTGGAACCAATTATCACTATGGTTATTTAATAGTGTAGTGGTACTGATTATATTGCTTGTGTGCTCGCGTATTATTAACTGTGTGCACTGACAGCACGAACTACGATCCCATACAGGTACAACCTAGTATTCGTTCCATTTACTAGAGTGGACAATCATAAGAGATGCATTACATTTAGAGCATGACTACTCGGTAAAGAAGACACTGATTCATATGAGTGGCTGCTGAATTGTGTAGAGAACAAAATTAATGAAGAAATTAAAATTACTTAGTTGTAAGAGTATATTCTTTAAAAGACAATATTCTCTCGTTTTTAAGTAGTGATAGTTAAATAAACAGGCACACCGATTTCGTTTCGCCCTAATAGTTTACTATTGGTTAAGCCCCAAACGATACACCACGATCGCACACACAAATAACCTGAGAGCACAAAACCTCTTAAAAGCGCGCAACACTACACAAAAGACTTGCACACGAAATAGATCCTAACTCCAGCACACTAATGACCCCACCCGAGCACACAACCACTACTACCGGGAATACATGGTGCACACAGTAGCTTGTAACTGGGCACACGCCTAAACACTTCGCCCAGCCCAGTATCACCCACACAAAGACAGATAAAGAAATCGAAAATAACTGCTGCAGAGTAAAAACCACAGTCGTGCACACAACATCCACCACCACCTGGAATACAAAGTGCACACATGATGTTAGACCTGCGCACACGCCTGAATGAATCACACACGCCAGTTGCCCCCCCCCCCCCCAA